>NW_017670583.1:0-77977 GCF_001879085.1 Nicotiana attenuata | reverse complement strand
GTGTCATGTGGCACAATCAGTCCCTTGCAAGTCATGCTACCCTGACCTCCCACTCTTCGCTTGTCCCTTAAGGGCTGTTCTGTGCTTGTCAACTTCCTGGGTACCTCATCTCGCCCTGCTCTTCCCGTAACCCTTTCATTTCTACCATGAATCTGCTCATCCCGGGAGCTCTTCTTGTATGGATCAAGGACCCTGTGGGCAACCTCTGGAGGGTGAAATCGGGCATTACGCGCTTTGGGTGGGTATTCATTGTCTGGGGTAACGGATATGACAGGAGGGCAATATTGGGGAGAAGTGACTGCAGGATGAGCGATGGAGCTACTAGGGTAGTTGGGGCGAGTGTGATAAGCGGGTGTATCCGGAGAATATGGAGGATCATCTGGTATTATGTTGGGAGTTTGGGTAAGGGTAGTGTCCGGGAAAATTGGTGGTGGCGGGGGTGGCGCCTTTCCAGTCATCCAGGCTTGATACATGTCTGTCATGTGTTGTCTCAGCATCCGCACCTCTTCAACCAACCCATTATCCCGTTCCACCAACTGTTGTCGAACACCGGTATCAACCAACTCAGTTCTCTTGTTGTTTGCCATTACCTCTTGTCCTTCTGTTGTGAAGCAGAGTTACCACTTTAAAACCACAAACCAACCACCTTGCTGGAACTACATGACAAAATGAAACCATCACGTTAGCGTTAGGGCATTTAACACATTGGTAACCGCACATTTGGAGAATGAATGCACCTAGGCAGTTAACAGTTCCTATTATGCTTTTGCTTGGATTGCATGCGTCATCCCGGCTTTCCTTTTCTGTATTCCTCATGACTTTTCTCTCATTATTCCCTCTTGGTTTTCATTGTTGGTCTCTTGCCTTTCCCTCTTTTCTTTGCTTTCCTCCCTTATTTTCCCTCTTTCCTTCTTTTCCTTTTGCCTTTTTTTCCATTTAGTTACGGTCGAATCCTATGGAGATTGCCTACGTATCACGACCCCGCGTGAATCAGACCGAGCGTAGTTCTTGGATAACAATTTTTTTTTTTTTTGGGATTTTCAATTTTTTTCATAAAAACAAACACTTTGACTACAAGGACTCAGGACTTACAAACTTGAAATAAACTAACAGACTTAGAAAAAGATCAAATCAAACGACCTAACCGACTCCAAAACGACTTAACAGACTCAAACAAAATGAAAATCACAAATGCATTAAAGCCTTGAATGCTCGTGGAGCTCTCGGGGTGTTGTTTGGCTTTGTTGCGGGCTCATCTGCAAGATCCTCCTGAAGCCTTTCCAAATCCCTCATTACCTGCTGAACAAATGTCATGACTGCCGCAAAGAAAGTAGTCTGGGTCATGTCTTCACATATCTGGCATTTTACCACAATGTACTCTGCAATCGCCGTGACCCTTTCACGGATCCTACCCTTCTCTCGTAATAATTCTCCCATTTTCCTGGTTCTGGCTTCCAAAGTTTGTTCCGCTGCATGGTTCTGTGTTTGAAATTGATGTAGGTCCCTTTCCAACCTTGCTATCAAAGAATAACAATGCTCCCTCTCGGCTTTTTCCAATGATCTTGACCTTCTTCTTCATACTTGCCATCCCCTTGTCATATTTCTCCTTCAGCTGACGGATAGAAGTGGCCCGTTCCCCTGCATCCTTGGCTATCTTGGCTCGAGCATTTGCTAACTCCTTTTCAGTCTTTTGTAACTCATCCTCAAAATCACGTGCCTTCTGGGTAAGGTTGTAGATGAGCGTTTCGTCTTTTCTACTCCTGCCCGGGTTGTCAATTGCTATTTTCATTTTTTGGATCTGGGCTTTGAGAGCTTCATTCTCTTGGATCAATCTTTTTTCTCACCTTCGGTTTCCTGAGCCTGAAGATCATTGTTGAATTCCATATTTCTCAGTTTTTCTTTCAAAGCATGAATCTCAGCTTGATACGCCTTTTCCTTTTCTCCCCATACTAATCTTTCTTGGATTTTGTCATCAAAGGCTTGAACATGAGGTCTTTTGGCGGGTCTCTTAGATTCGGGTTCTGGCTCGGTGTTCACACAGGACCTCTTCTCAAACCAAGCAGCATAGTTTGGATCCACTTCTCCTTTTGCGATATCCGGTACCTGGGTGCCATTTTTTAGATACCGGCAGCTGTTCCAATCCCGCTGAACTAAAGCCTCGGGCAATGCAGCTTCTGGATGCAGCTTTATGACTTGAGTACTTAGATCTTCGTCTTCGGGCACAATATGATACCGTCCTAATTGTCTCAAGACCCTCTGCGGGGCGTATGGCTGAATACTCCTTACACCCATTATCCTCAGGTAGCCTTTGGTTGCAGTCATGTATATAGCCTCCGTCTTTGGGAGCCATCCTATGGACCACTCAATTTGACTTGCTTTGAGAGCTTTCAAATGAGACACCCATGCTTCAAACCCTTCCGGCACATTGTAATCCTTGACCCTCTCTTCATAACTGGTGATGAAGTTATTTGAGCTCGAGCCATAACTCATAAATCTGGGATGGTGGCGAAGATGCTCGATCATCCACATTTGTAGGAGGATATTGCAACCTTCGAAGAACTGGGCCCCGGCTTTGCACAAAGTCAATGCACGATAAATATCCGCCAATATCAACGGGGCAAGTGTATGATCTTTCATGGTAGTGAGGATTTGTGCAATTCTAGCCATACGTATATCCACTGTCCCCTTCTCATTTGGAAAAACCATTATCCCCAAAAACGCCACGATAAATGCAAACCGGCGATGAAGTTGCCAAAGACCCTTATCTTGTTTGTTGCACAACCCCTTTTCATGTGCCTCAAAACCAGAAGAGTGCCCAAACCTGAAGTACAAAAAGTGGAAAGCACAACACCCTTCGCTTACACGGTTCTTGCTTGTCTGTTTACTGATATTCAGGAGGTCAAAAAACTTGTGCACTGACGGAGCCCTTGGAAATATAAGTTGTTGCTTCCTCAAATCTCGTCCAAACTCAATGTACCCGGCTATCTCCTCCAAAGTAGGGGTAATCTCAAAGTCTGAGAAGCGAAAAACATTACGAGCAGGGTCCCAGAAAGTTATCATAGCCTTGATCAGATCGTCCCGTGGTTTGATCCCCCAAATGTCAATAAGAGCGCCCAGTTGTTGTCTTACCCATTTCTGGCCATCTTGATCCAAATCATTCCACCACATGCGCAAATGTACTCGAGCCTGCTCCCTGATCACTTCTGGCGGATCCTGGATAGTATTCATTTGTTCCTGTAGAAAGGTAGGGTTAGGGTTGACTCTAATGGACCTTTTTTTTGAAAGCAGTTTCTAGTTTTAAAACAAAAGACCATGATCCCTTCCTTGATATGCCAGTTTTAGCCAAAAGGCTAGCTTTGCAAATATGGCCCCTTCCCAATTCCACATGAATTTTGAGGCCTGGGGAGGCTTATTTTGTGACACTTCTCAACTTTGCCCATTCGATTACAAGGATAGCCCTTCGACAACGGAAGAATATTCTAAGGCTATCTCGGAAAGAATGGTTTAAAACACTACCACACTGAATCGGCTTATTTTGACTGACTGCATTTGTTTGACTCCCTCGCTTCTCTCTTTTTTTCTCTTTTCTTTTTCAAAATAAGGCCGGACCTTATGTAGGTTGCCTATGTATCTCATATCCGATGGGAATCAGACCCGCGTAGTTCGGCCAACTTGACTTTGAAATGACTAATTTTTTAAAAAAAATCGGCAGAGCTTCGGAGTATTTTCAAGCATTGGGTTTTTCTTTAGAACCGGTTTTACATCACTCTTGGTCTTTTTCTCTCTTGTTTTTCTCTTTTTTTTTTATTTTTCCCCTCTCTTTTCTTTTTTTTGATTTTCCTTCACTTTTTCATTTTCTTTATTTTGTCGGTCTGCATTGCTAAGCCTAAAAATAAATTGAATTGTTCTACATTAGCACTATAGGATGCTATCATGATGGTCTGTTATTTTGGGGTACTCCTGTCCTAGACGGTACCCAACCCCTGTGTTGTAGTCCCCTAAGCCAAATGCATGTGNATGAATTTTGAGGCCGGGGGAGGCTTATTTTGTGACACTTCTCAACTTTGCCCATTCGATTACATGG
Source organism: Nicotiana attenuata (assembly GCF_001879085.1). Classification (NCBI taxonomy): domain Eukaryota; kingdom Viridiplantae; phylum Streptophyta; class Magnoliopsida; order Solanales; family Solanaceae; genus Nicotiana; species Nicotiana attenuata. Next base: position 73,893 of record NW_017670583.1, on the reverse strand, counting down.
ATAGCCCTTCGACAATGGAAGAATATTCTAAGGCTATCTCGGTAAGAATGGATTAAAACACTACCGACACTGAATCGGCTTATTTTGACTGACTGCATTTATTTGACTCCCTCGCTTCTCTCTTTTTTTTTTTGTAAAAATCGGCAGAGTTTCGGGATATTTTTAAGCATGGGGTTTTCTTCAGAAAACCCGGGTTTTGGGTTTTCTTCAGAACCGGGTTTTCTTCTTTCCTACATCCCTCTTGGTCTTTTTCCTTTCTTTTTTCCCTCTTCTTGTTTTTCTATGATTTTTCCTCACTCTTCTTTTCTTATTTAGCCAGTCAGCATGCAAGCCAAAACAAATGAATGTTCACATAGCACATAGGATGCATCATGATGGTCTGTTATTTTGGGGTATACCTGTCCTAGACGGACCCAACCCCTGTGTTGAGTCCCCTAAGCCAAAATGCACGTGATGCAAACAAGCGCTCCTACTAGGGATCCGGCATGAGGCTGTATTCTTCTAGGTTTTAAAAAACCTGGGGTTTTGGTCTAGACTTGGGGTACCCGAGCGGACAACTGGGGCCAAGGAGGGGGCGACGTACCGGGAGCACTGAAGTCTGCCTGGCCTTGTCGTTTGCCCAGCCTCGCTCTATTTGGTATATTTTCTAGAAAAAGCGGACTACGCGAACGTATGCACCAATTTTAAGAAAAACTAAAGGGGTGGCGTAAGAAGACAATTATATACAATGCAACAATATCAAAGCGGTAAACAGATAGCAGTTAGCACAAAGGTTCACAAAATACAATAATATCAATAATAAATAAGCCAAGTAAAAATCATGAAATAAGCTTCGAATTCTTGAATCCTGAACAAAAGTTCTGGGTTTCATCTATCCCCAGCAGAGTCGCCAGAGCTATCACACCTCATTTTCTACTACACCCCATAAAGGGTATAATAAAGGAGTTATTTCCAACTTGAAGTGACAATCGAAACGGGATTATTTTATCAAAAATTCAGAGTCGCCACTTGGGAGATTTGTGGTGTCCCAAGTCACCGGTTTTAATCCCGAATCGAGGAAAAGAATGACTCTGTTATTATAGTCTGCGAACCAGAAATCCGGGTAAGGAATTCTGTTAACCCGGGAGAAGGTGTTAGGCACTCCCGAGTTCCGTGGTTCTAGCACGGTCGCTTTGATAATACTTGGCCTATAAAATTATTTAATTGCCGATTTTAGGACCTATGTGCTTTTGCCTCTCACCGCTTTTTAATTAAGAAAATTACCTTGAAACGGGTTACGCGTACGTATACCCATTTGTTTGGTGCGTCAAAAATCGTGTCACGCGGACGTGTCCACAATTAATAATGCTTTATTATTATTAAGAAAATTTGGGCCAAAGTTGCGCGAATGCATACTCCGGTTTTGTTTTTTAGAAGCGTAATTGTATTATGCGGACGTATACACAATCACACTAGTATTTTAAAACGGCCCAAAAGGATATTCTACGAAATATTTAGTCATTTTTACATCTAGGTTACGAAATTAATACGAGGGTCGTAAAAACTAATTAATAGCCCATGAAAACCTATTTTTATTATTAAGAAAATTTTGATCGAAGTTGCGCGAACGCATACTCCAAATTGGTTTTAGAATTGTGATCATGTTACGCGAACGTATACGCAATCACAATCGTGCTTTAATCGGCCCTAAAGGCTTACTCTACGAATATTATGTTCGTTGCACCTACGCTAGGAAATAAGGCGAGACTACCTTCAAGTTGCCCATTATAATTGGCTCAACAGGTAATGACTGCGCTCCAAGTGAGGCCCAGCCTAGCAATCCCATCACGAGGAACAAACTGCGCCTGAGGTCAGCCCAGCGAATTGGGCTTCACGGTTGAATACCATATAGGCCTTTGAGTTGATCAGTAGCTTGCTTTAAGCTGAGTAACATACCAGGCCCATTTCGGAACCAAGACATATGTATAAACTACCAATTTGATTTCCAGGTTTACTGTTATTCAGAGCATGAAGCAACAATTGACTAAATTAATCCAGTAACCCCAAATTAAACACTTATTTGACTCCGAAATTATGCAAACATTAGCCCAATCCAAAGGAACAGTAGTAGGACCTCACGAGCGACCATGACAAGCAAACTTGAAAAAAAAAACAAATAAGGCTACTAACACTTGTAAAAATAAAATTCATTCGAGAAAGTTAATTTTGAGCTTAAACAAACCCTGTGAACAAGTTGCACAAAAATTCCACAACACCTAACATTCGCATATTTGTACATGAAGAAGCTAACCAATTGACCCCAACTGAAATCAAACCTAAGAATTTTCGACAGCCCAAAGCACACAGGGAATATACATTACTAATCACAGTCCATTGTTTGCTTAAGTAAAAGTTCAAAGCACTAAGCTCATTTACACACTTCAAATTCCATGAACAAACCCCCAATCAACAGGTATGGTTCTAACTCTAACTTAGAGACACACAAAAAATAGAAACAAAGTCAAAATAAGTTCGGCTTCCAACATCCTCTTCATTTAGCATGAATTTCAAATCCTTTACATGTTCAAAGAGTATTCTTCAAGTATGAGCTTAAAAGAGTACCTGGGAATAAGAAGGAAACAATGAAATGAAGAGGGATCAGCAGTATTAACGACAGAAACAACCAGCAACAGCACAGCACAGATTCAACAAATGGAAACCATGAAACCAGCTTGAAAAACTCAATAGAACAGTAACCCTTAACAGATTGAACCAGAAAACTCTTCCAAAAAAATCAATTACTTCATATGAACTCTTAAACTAAATCAGAAAATGTGTTTAAGCCTTGAACACTTCAGAAATTAATCAAAAAAAATGAAAAATGTCCAATGGAACAGTAACCCTCTAGCCGCTTATGTATTTTTCTCCCTCTAAAACCTAACTTTCAAGGCAAGTATCTAATGCCTTTATAGGCAAGTCATTAGGGCAAACTTCAGACTTAGCTTTTTTTACCCTTTACCCCTTGTGAATTTTTATTTTAACTAAGTTAGTCCCCCATTTTATGACTTGGTGCCCAAGCTAAAGCCACTACAATTCTGAAATTCAATAAAACCCCTACTAGAAGCTTCCCAATTCTGTTACTCATAGATTCCCTTAATCAATTACCCATATTACCCCTGAAACGACCCTGAAATTACCAAGACTGGTCACGGGTTGATTCGACCCAATTGAATTAATTCAGGGTCAGCCCAAACCAATAAATCAGAAACGTAAAAGCATAAATCCAAACCCAGACCAAGTCGAATTGATTGAAACAAATGCTCATAACAGAGACAAATCTGAACAACTTCAGAAACAGAAATCAAGTACTGGGCTAGAATTAAAGAAATTACCAGATAAAACTAACCTAATTAATCAAGCTAAGTGACCTGATATGATTAACATAACATGCACAATAAACAACCCATAAACGAACGCAAAAGACCTAACGGGACAACAAATAATAGAAGAAGCGAAGGAGAAGAAAAGGAAGAGAACTGAGAAGAAGAAAAGCAATATACCTAAGAGGACCCGTACAAACGGGCATAAAGGACAACCTTCAACACATCGATTCCGGTCCAATCCGAAGTTAATCGTATGTTTTTTAATATCAAAAACACACGAGTAACATCGATTCAGGCCTAAAATCTTCTAATCCTCGCTGATTTGGACCTTTGGGCTTTTAGGGTTGTCCCTTCAAATCCAGATTCGAGGAGCTTCACTAATATTCGAGGGAAACGAAGTGGATTTCTGGAATGAGGGTGAGACGAGGGTTCAGGGGTGTTATTTTGGTGGTGAATGGCGTTGGCGCCGCCGGTGATGGTGGTGGGAATTTTAGGGCGGCGGCTAGGGTCCGTCTCTGCTGGAGGGGGTGTTAGAGAAACGATAGGAAGGGGGGGTGTTAGGATTCGGACATTTAAATATAGGAAACAAACCAGTTCTGGACCGTTTGATCAACTGAGATCAATGGTCCAGATTAAAGTAAACCAAAACGGGTCATTCGGATTTTAAAATGGGTGGACCGTTAATAAAGGTGGGTCTGGGCCGGGTTTTGATGGATATCCATTGGGCTTGGGTAAATTAAATCAAAGCAGCCCAAATTTCTAACTCTTTAATTCCCTTTCCTTTTATTTCCTCTCTTTTCTTTTCTTTTCTTTTTTTTTTCAAATTAACAAAAAACAAAATCCTAGATTAAATCATAAAACCAAATTAATCCTAAAATGCAAAGTTAAATCCTAAATGCAAAATGCAATATTTTTTTTTTGTATTTTTCATGAATTATATGAATTAAAAATGCACACAAACTGCAAACAAACACGCAAACAATTAACAAAAAATGTCACAGAAATCCACCAATTTGCAAACACTGAAAGAAGTTATTTTGTTTTGAATTTCTGGGAGTAATTCATATAGGGCAAAAATCACGTGCTCACAATCATTTCCCACCTCCTTTCTTAGACCAAATGCTTGATAGGTTGGCTGGCCGTGCTTTCTATTGCTTTCTTGATGGGTATTCAGGCTACAACCAAATCCTTATTGCTCCGGAAGATCAAGAAAAAATAACTTTTACATTTCCCTATGGTACTTTCGCCTTCAAGCGGATGCCGTTTGGTTTATGTAATGCACCGGGGACTTTTCAAAGGTGTATGATGGCTATCTTCACGGACATGGTGGAGGACTACCTTGAAGTTTTCATGGATGACTTCTTGGTGGTTAGGGATTCCTTTGATGATTGTTTGGCTAATTTGGATAAAATATTGGCAAGATGTGAAGAAACGAATTAGGTGCTAAATTGGGAGAAGTGTCATTTCATGGTTGAGGAAAGTATTGTCCTTGGCCACAAGATCTCAAAGAATGGCATTGCAGTCGACAAACCAAAGATTCAGGTGATTTCTAAACTTCCACCTCCAACTTAGGTGAAGGGCGTGCGGAGTTTCTTAGGCCACGTGGGGTTTTACCGGCATTTCGTCAAGGATTTTTCTAAAGTGGTTAACCCGTCGTGCAAGCTTTTAGACAAAGATTCTAAGTTTCACTTCAATGATGATTGCATGAAAGCCTTTGAATTGCTAAAGTTCAAGTTGACAACTACTCCCATTATCACTGCTCCTAATTGGAGTATCCCTTTTGAGCTCATGTGTGATGCTAGTGATGTAGCGGTTGGGGTTGTTCTGGGACAACGCATCAACAAGATTTTTCATCCAGTCTACTATGCTAGTAAGACCATGAATAGTGCCCAAGTCAACTATACCGTTACGGAGAAAGAGCTCCTTGCCATTAGGTTTGCTATTGAGATGTTTCGCCCGTACTTGATGGGTGCTAACCACACGGATCATGCGGCACTTCGTTATCTTATGAGCAAGAAAGATTCCAAAGCTCGGTTGATGAGATGGGTGCTTTTGTTGCAAGAGTTTGACATTGACATCCAAGATATAAAAAGGAAGTGAAAATCAAGGCGGACCACTTGTCTCGTTTCGAGGAGGAGGGGTGGCCGCATGATAGCTTGAAATCAATGACTCCTTCCCCGATGAGCAAATTTTGGCTATTTCAATTAAGGAGGTGCCATGGTTCGTGGATCTAGCAAATCTCCTTGTGAATGGTATCATCCCATATGAGTTCTCTTCAAACAAAAGGAAGACGCTCAAATGCGATTATCAAGACTATTATTGGGATGAACTGTACCTTTTCCGAATTTTCACGGATGGGGTGATTAGAAGATGTGTACCGGCGGAGGAGCAATCTGAAATTCTTGGGGCTTGTCATTCTTCGCCATATGGTGGTCAACATGGTGGAGCAAGAACGGCGGCCAAAGTGCTAAGTTGCGGTTTCTATTGGCCCACTCTTTTTACAAGGATGCAAGTGATCTAGTCAAACGTTGTGATGAATGTCAAAGGGCCAGCGGAATCTCAAAGAAAAATGAAATTCCCCTCACCACCATTTTGGAGATTAATATTTTCGATGTGTGGGGTATTGACTTCATGGGTCCTTTTGTAAGTTCATGTGGAAACACCTACATCTTGGTCGCGGTTGATTATGTGTCTAAATGGGTTGAGACCGTTGCTCTACCCAACAATGAGGCGAGAAGTGTGGTGGCGTTCTTGAAGAAGAATACTTTTACAAGGTTTGGTACTCCACGGGCAATCATAAGCGATGGGGGGGTCACATTTTTGCAACAAGGCCTTCGATACCTTACTTACCAAGTATGGTTTCACTCATGAAGTCACGACTCACTATCATCCATAAGCAAGTGGGCAAGTGGAAGTCTCTAATCGGGAGATAAAGAGTATTTTGTCCAAAACAATGAATGATAACCGGACAGATTGATCCAAGAAACTTGATGATGCTTTATGGGCTTATCGGACAGCTTACAAAACACCTATCGAAATGTCTCCATACTGGTTGGTGTTCCGAAAAGCTTGTCATCTTCCGGTGGAACTTGATCACAAAGACATGTGGGCTCTAAAGAAGTTGAATCTTGATTGGGATATCGCAGCTAACTTGAGGGTGGCACATTTGAATGAGTTGGATGAGTTCCGGTACCATACATACAAAAGTTCGTCCTTATACAAAGAGAAGATGAGATATCTTCATGACATGTACATTCGGAACAAAGAGTTCAAAGATGGTGATCATGTGTTGTTGTTCAATTCACGGTTGAGGATGTTTCCAGGGAAGTTAAAGTCTAAATGGAATGGCCCGTTTGAAGTTGTGGGTGTGACACCCTTTGGTGCATTGGATTTGAAGGATAAAAATGATGAGGTATTCTAAGTCAATGGTTACCAGGTGAAGCAATATTTTCAAAAAGTTGGTGATGGCCATGTTGTGGCGGTGATTCATCTCAAGTGATGGTAATCTGCGTTGTGCCGCGACGTTAAATCAAGCGCTTCTTAGGAGGCAACCCATGTTTCTTTTTCTTTTCTTTTCTTTTCTTCTTTTGTAGTTAGGTGTTATTTTTTAGCTAACTGGATTTGAAGTGTGTTGCAGGGTTGCGTGTGCCTTACAGGAAATGTGTCCAGAAATATAGCTAAGCGTGGAAAGAATTGCGGACCGCAATTGTATTTTGCAGACCGCACAATTATGGTTGCTGCAACAAAACGATCCTCTGCGGCCGAACAATTACATTGCGGACCGCACAAATTGATGAGGGAAAATGACAACTCTCTGAAGTTGGTTTGTCAGAGAAAAGGCTAATCTAAGGCCGCAAGACAAAATCTGTGGTCCGCAACAACTTTTGCGGCCGCACAGCAAATTCTGCAAACCGCAATAACAAAAAGGGCTTCTGAGCCCTAAGGTAACAGAGTGCGGACCGCAATAGGAATTCTGCGGCCGCACTCACTTCCCTTTCCTTAGGCAGACATCGTCAATATAAATACAAGACTTAGGGATACTGTTACCTTTTGCCCTCTCTGATCATTCCCTAGTCTAAAAAATTGAAATCCCTTGCTAAATCATCTGCCCACTTGTCTAGCAACTGTGATCACTCATTTCTTGCATTCATTCACATCTGGTATGCTTCATAATCTTGTTAATTTCTTGTAATTCTTTTTCTTTTTAGATTTCTAGTTAAAATTTTAGGCCTATTTTCTGTTGAATCTAATTGTACATACTTGTAGGGAAAATTCTGGAGTGAGTAATTAATACTTGCTAATTGGAGACTGGGTAACTAGATTTTCATGCCTACATGCTGTTTCCATGTCAAATTTGTGCAAAAAACTGCAAATCCTAGAATGTCTGATGTTCGTGATTATTTTGAAATCTGCGGCCGCACAAGTAATTGTGCGGTCCGCAAAAATTTCTTCTTGGTAAGTTTAGTTAATTATGATTGTGCGGACCACAAAAAACCAACTGCGTCCGCAAAACAGCCAATTCTCTATTATCAGAGAGTTGGCATATTGGTGATGTCTGAGTTGTGGCCGCAATGAGAATTGTGCGGACTGCAATTCAGTTCTGCGGCTGCAAAGGAAAAATAAGCGGTCCGCAATGAAAATTCTGCAGACAACAATCCCCTACCCTGCAGGCATGTTTTACACTGTGTTGTTCACTGTCTCTCCGGTGTGTTCTTGCATGTTTACAATTGAATTGAATCTAACGCATGCTTTTGCTTGGTACAGAAAATGGTGAGATCTCTAGGAAGAGGTGATACTTCAAAGGGGAGGGGTGAACCTTCTAGGGGCCAAGGCAAGAGTGCTTTACCCCTCTCCCTCCAAAAGGTAATCACAAAGAAGGCTACATCCGACCGAGGGAGAAATGCAGTGCCCTCCAAATCAAGTTCTTATGCCCCATCCAGAGAAGCATCGGAGGGCAACTCGATCCAATAGCTGTCAGGTATCCAATCAAAGCCACCAGGAAGATATCAGCTCAGGGATGAGCCATCATCATCACATAGCACCTCCGAGGGTTCGGAGATTCCTAGTCAGGCTTCCAAGCCTTCCTCTACACCCGCCCCTGAGGCACCGGATACCACTATTGATGACATCCCCGATGATGGTCGAGGGGGAAATTCAACAGGAGCGGTCGAAGAAGAAAGAGGTCTGGGAGGACCGGTTCATCAGTTTGGCTGCTTGCTCCAGTTTTCGTGAGTAGTGTCCAACAATTTCACTAACTTTTGAGCGTCAGTTCCAATTGAAAGACTTAGAAAAGTACAACCCTGCAGTCTTGAGACAGTTTAGAGAGCGAAAAGGGTGGATGTGATTCACTCAGAGCATGGTGGATACAAAGGAATACATTGTCCGAAAGTTCTACGCCAATGTGGCACACATCAAGAAGGGGACAAAGGTTACAAAAGTGAGAAACCTCATGGTGCGATTTGACCAGCATACCTTGAACACTTACCTGGGGTTTGATGATGTCGAGCCCACAGAGTACTTAGAGAAGTTTGCACTTGGGGAGGCAGCTCGTCCTTGGTTGGCTGAGATTATTGCAGCTCCTGGACCACCACCACCATGGATCACAACAGGGGTTCCTATTCAGAGGAACACCCTGAACTTTGCGGCTAACAGATGGCAGACCTTTGTGCGCAGCAGGCTAGACCCGTGCTAGAATAAGACATATCTTCCAATTCTGCGGGCAATTCTAGTTGCTTCTATCATGGCCGGGTACCCGATCAATGTGGGTGTCGTGATATCGGCCAACATCTTTGTGATCTCTAGGCAGGCAGACTCATCCTACCCATATCCCAACACTATTACATAGTATCTCACGGATGTAGGGGTTGAGGCAAGGGATTATGATACGAAGGTGCGGGCAAAGAAGCCTTTCTCATAGTATTCTCTAATAGGTGATGCAAACCCAAAGAAGAAGGTTCAGCCTCCTACTACTGCGGGATAATCTAACGAGCCAGTTATGGTAGCTGCAGAGGCAGTTAGTGGTCCATCTACTTTTGAGCCCTCCTCCAGTGCCACAGTGATGCCTCCACCACCATCTTCAGTCCACTGTTATTCCTGCCACAAGTTCCACCTTGGCTTTGAAGCCGGTACCTATGCCTATTACTCCACTCTCTACGCTGCGAGTCTCCCAGACACTGGCGAGCCTCAACAACTGGATGCAGACAGCCACTGCAAAGCTATCTGACATATCCAATACTGTTGCAACACAGTCATCCGTTCTGGCACCCCAGATTCCTTCGACATTGGAAGAGACATTGAAGAAGCTCTTGGAGAACCAGACCACCATAATGAACTCTTTTGTGAAGCATGGGTCAGTGATTGAGGAGATGGGAAAGAAAGTGAAGAAAATGAGAAAATCCTAGGCTTCCAGTAAGTCAGTTGACAAGCTCCGGAGACAGGTGACCAAGTTTGCAGCAGCCGGAGACCTACCATTTGAGATGTTGATTGATCCAGCTCTTGCACCACCAGCAGCACCATCAGCTCCATCGGCACCAGCTAGCCAGTCTGAAGAGCCAGACATGGCTGCCAACATTACCGAGGCAATGCGTCAGATTTTCACTAACCTAGTCACTCCCAGAGTCGAGGATGATGAGATCCAGTTAGAGGATACTGAGGGCGGTGACTCTGCTGTAGACACAGAGATGTCCAAGGAGACATAGGGAGTCTTATTCACTCTTTCCCTTCCTTTAATATTATTTTGTAAGCATTGAGGACAATGCTTATTTTTATTTTGGAGGGGGGGGAGGTGGAGTTTATTTGATCTTATATGCTGATTCTGAGATATTTGACCAGTAATTAACTTAATACTATTTCTTCTTCTTTCTCATTATGTATATATTCTCTCTCCTCTCTCATTATGTATATTAGTTAGGCTTCCAATAGTTTTTGCTTTGTAGCTTCTTTATTTTTGTTTTCTTATTAGTTAGTGTTTAATTTAGTAGCTTCTTTTTTTTTAATTAGTAGCTTCTTTTTTATTTAGTAGCTTCTTTTTATGTTTTAGTATATAATAAGCCTTTGGTTTTCTGTGAACCAGGTGACTCTTCCCAACGATGGATGGCGTGACAACCTTCTTAAGGGAATGAATTCGTTTTGTATTTAGGTGATAATAGTAGTAATGAATAAAAAGACGTGATTAAGTCAAATTCAAAGAGTCAAATATGCTTCATTTGGCACCAACACATTTAACTACGTGCTTATGGTTAGAGACAAGGATTTTTTAAAAAAGGAAATAGCTTTAGTTAGTGACTTTGTGACTCTTGTGTTGACTTTGATTCCATCGAGTAGTCCAAATGGAGCATAGTGATCTTAAATCTTGAATGTGGTCGTTGTGGGTCCTCGACTCTATCCTCTTTAACAATCTAGTTGCATGAGGGGTGAGATGCTTTATTGTTAGTCCAAGTACCCGTGCGAAATGTCTAGAACTTGCCCCGAATGTGTTTTAAAGCGAAATCGTAAGTTTCGCTTGGCTTGAGAAGTGATTGTAGGCTTTTATTCGCCCGTCTGAGTTTTCTGTTGCCTACCAATGATGTCATCCCTAGTCAACCCCTTCGAGCTTTTAGCATTTCTCATTTGAAAACCATGTTACAAACCTTGATCCGTTCTATCGTCACCTCTCTTGGCACCCGAACTTTCGTTAACACTCATGTGAAACAATTGGCTAAAAAGGTAAGTTTGGGGGAAAACGAGGAAATTGAAATAAAGGTATCAAGGCACAAAAAGATAAGAAATGATGAGAAGGAAAGGCAAAGAAAAGAAATGCACAAAGTGAATAAATGAAAGAGTTGAAGGGATTCAAAGAAAGGCAATGATCTCAAACATGGAGAAATATGAATGTTATGGTCAAGAAAGAGTGATCTTAAGTCTCTCTAGTCCCCAAAGGAAAAGAAAGTGCCTAAAGGAATCAGCAAAGTGTGAGCCGAGAATTGAAAGATGGAGTGCTTAAGGAAGGTGTAACTATTTATGCATATTGTACCAATCCCTAATCCAAAAGCCTTCATTACATCCCAAAAGAAGTCCTACCTGATTTTTAGCCTAGTGAGCTACATTGGTGGTGATCTACATGAGGTGCAAGATTATGGTACCGGAAGCCGTACTTGTGACATTCTCTTGAGAGAAATGAGTGAACCTTTCATAAATTTTTGAATTGAATGTTAACTTCTTAAGTGAGCTTGGCAAATGGAGAGTAGAGGAGGAGGAGTTTGGGATCCTCCATGACCTAAAAGATAGAGGGGAAGTCCTTGATGAGTAAAGTCGACTCTTGATGCTCAAATGTCACAATAGAGCTATATGTGCTTAAATGTTTAACTTGTTGCCTTGTCAAAAATGCATGAGTGGTGTGGGTAATTGTTGGTCCCAACTGAGGTGTGAATGATTCACCCATGGCTAGCTGTAATGTCCCTTAACTTTTGGAGGTGGGAACTATTTTATTTTCTTGAGGAAAAGCAAAGACTTAAGTTTGGGGGAGTTAATAAGTGGAGATATTTAACTACTTATTAGCACCTTTTAGCTTTTGTTTTAGTCTAAAAGCAATGAATTGTGTTCCCGGAACTGATGAAATATGCTAAATTGCAGGAATGCTGGAAAGTGGACTCCCGAGATGAAACCCAACTCAAAAAGGAGTAATCTAAACACAAGACAATAAAAGGCAAAGAAGATACAAAGTGCGAACCGCAGATTTCTATCTGCGGCCGCAGATGATGAAGCAAAGCCGATCAGACTTTCTGGCAAATTGCGGACCGAACAAGAATGTGCGTTCGCAAAAGATAAGCTTGAGATCAACTTCAGAGAGTTTGCAAATTCCAAGATCCAAGTCCTCCAGAATTGCGGACTGCACAAGAATTGTGCGGCCGCAGAAGTACAGGTGCAGACCGCAAAAGAACAAGTTGCGGCCGCAGTGATAAATCTGCGGACTACAGCAATGATGCCTTGCGGTCGCAATCAAGAATTGTGCGGCCGCAGATCCCTAAGAATTCTGCGGACCGCACATGGAATTGTGCGGCCGGAGAACCTCCCGAGGGCATTTTTGTCCGAAATTATCAGCTTTGTATAAATAGAAGAGTTTCACGAAATTAAGTGAAGTTTTGACATCAGCAAGTCTTGAAGCCGTTTTTCTTTGCTTCTTTAGGCAACTTTAGCTTATTTTGGTGATTTTACATTGGATTTCTCTATTTTAATCCTTCAATATGAGTTTTATTATCTTTTCTTCTTTATTTTCTTCTACACCCACTATGAGTAGCTAGATTTTTGCTAGGGTTGTGACCCAACCCTAGTGTGTAAACCTTATGGGTGATTAATTTTATGCTTGTTTATGAATGAGTATTTATTATTTAGCTTGGTTCATACTTTATTTGTGAATTAATGGTTGCAAACATTAATTCATGCCTATTTGAGTTAGTCTCTTTTTGAGAAAGAGGGACCTAGTCTAGGTTAACTTAGCTAACAAGAAATAGGGTCAATTGAGAGATTGATTAACCCAATAAAAGGGTTCAACCAAGAGATAGTAACAAGCCGACTTGAGCTCTTATCAATCGTTTTGGTGGATACCCATTTGGTCTTGAGAAATCCAAATTGGGCAAAACTACTCTTTGACCGAGAGGTATTGAGTGGGCAACGTAGTATTGTGAGCTATAATACACCCCAATTAATAAAACAAGCATAAAAGTCTTTATCCTATTAGGCAAACACCTAGGTCATGGTCAAAGCCTTAGGCCTTTTTATATCTTTGGAAAACACTCAAAAATAATCTTCTCTAGTTTTATACCTTTAGATTTGCAATTGTTAGCTTAATTGTGGAAGTAGAAACAAAACCCTATTTGTGAAAGTGCAATCTAGATACTTCACTTATTTATTCCGAATATATACTGCTAACTCCCATCTTAATTCCCTGTGGATTCGATCCCGAATCTTGTTGGGTTTTATTATTGCAAACGATCGTGTCATACCTCTTAAGAGGCGTGCATTTGGACATGATCACCCACTGCTCTAGGGTACGGTCGGCGGGAGTGTATGCTCCTCCCCCAGCCTAAGATGTGGCAGGAGCAAGTGGTATCAACCCTTCCTGAGCCAAAGTGCCTAGAAAGCTGGTGTAGCAACAGGCGTCTCAGGTGCATGTCCTACGACTGGATATACTGGTGGCTCCTCTGTAGTAGCTCGTGCGGGTGCTTTGGCTGCACCACGTGGAAGTCCTCGGTCTCTACCCCGGCCCCGGCCTCTCGCGGCTCTAGCAGGGGTCGCGGGTGTCTGGTCATCCGATCCAGCTGTACGTGTCCTCACCATCTACGATAGAATAGAAAGACAGAAAATTTAGAATCCAAAGTCAAAGACTTCTCCGCACCGATCCGCAAGACTCTACTAAATCTGCTTGTGACTTATAACACATACGAACCTAGAGCTTTGATACCAACTTTTCACGACCCCAATTTCCCTCCGTAGGATGTCATGACAGCACCTAGTCTCTAAGACTAGGTAAGCCTAACAATATGCGAAAATAAAGGAAATAAGGACTAAAATCTCAACATCAGCATATATATATATATATATATATAAACTGAAAAATGCCGCTCGGCATGTACAAGTGAATCTGCGACTCAGAGTAAGAACAACTCCAAAAACCCGGTAAATATAAGCCACAAGCTCTAAAGGAAGTATTAAATATCTCTATACATCAGAGTCTAAAGAGAAAAAGGAAAACAACATAATAAGGATAGAGGGGGACGCTGGCAGATATACCTTGAAGTCTCCAAGCAGCAGCGCAACGCTCTACTATCGAGGTTGATAAGATGTACCTGAGTCTGCACAAAAACATGTGCAGAAGCGTAGTATGAATAACCACAACGGTACCCAGTAAGTGCTAAGCCTAACCTCGGTAGAGTAGTGACGATGTCAAGTCGAGGCCCTACTGGAGTATAAGAAATAAGGCAGAAAGTGAAATAATAAAAATAAATGGCAGGTTAATGAACAATAAGAATGTACGGAAAAACAAATGCACGGAGAAACAAGAAGACAATTACAACACATAAGGGAACTAACATCTTACAAGTTAAGGAAAAATAATAATAACAACAAACAATATAGCAAATTGAGGAAGCACAGTAACCACACGGTAGAAATCTCGTGCCACAACAGCACTCCACACGGCAAAAATCTCGTGCCATAATAACACTCCGCACGAAGAAACCTCGTACCACAATAACACTCTGCACGGAAGAAACCTCGCGCCAACAACACTCTACATGGAAGAAACCTCGTGCCAATAACACTCCACACGGAAGAAACCTCGTGCCAATAGCACTCCGCACGGAAGAAACCTCGTGCCACAACCAAACAGTCATCTCAACATGAATCTCGAAAGTCAACACGTTGTAAATGAAACATTGATATTACAAGCAAGGAAGTCCTATGGCCAAAGAACAAATACAAAAATCAAGGAAGTAGGTAATTCAACTAAGCATGTTGTACAAATTTGCAATTAAGAAACGAGACACGTAGATATGTGAAATTAGGCTATACATGACGACTACACATGCTAGCCAAAAGCAATTACATATTATAAATATAACTATAAAAAACTAATCTAAATAATGAAATCATGACTTCAACAAGAAATTAGAAAATCGCCCCAAAAGTTGACCCAGGCCCATGTCTCGGAATCGGGTAAAAGTCATAAAATTCGAACACCCATTCAACCACGAGTCCACCCATACCAAAATTACGCAAATCTGATACCAAAACCTCGATCAAAACCTCAAAATTCGATCTAAGAACTTTACACCTTTTTCCCCCAATTTCTCAACCCAAATCCTTAATTACATAAAGAAATTAATGATAGATTAGTGGGAATTAATCAAAACCGAGTCAAGAATCCTTACCCAATGTTTTCTCTGAAAAATCCCCCAAAGTTTCGCCTCAATCCGACCTCTCAAAGTCCCAAACTGAAAATGAGAGAAGAACCCACGATTTTGAAATTTGATCTACTGCCCAGGTATTTCTTCTTCGCAAATGCGGAATTAGCCCCGCGTTCGCGAAGCATAAAAAGTTACTGCCCAGAAAACCTCTTACGCAAATGCGAGGTCCCACTTGCGAACGCGATGGCTACTGCTCCCACGTCTCCGCGAACGCGGAGCCTCACTCGCGAACGTGTAGGCTTAAGGCCTGATGCCCCACTGACTGTTCCTCTACGCAAATGCGTGGACCCTCTCGTGAACGCGTAGACCTAAGACTCCAAAGCTTCGCGAATGCGGGACCTACATCGCAAACACGAAGGCAAAATTCCAGTGACATTCAAACTCCTCTACGCCAATGCGGGAGCACCTTCGCCAACGCGTAGAAGGAAACCAGAGACCAGAAAATCTAAAGCTTCACCCATCTTCCAAATCTAAATTCCAATCCGTTAACCAACCGAAATCCACCCGAGGCCCCCGGTACCTCAACCAAACCCACCAAAAAATCCTAAAATATCATACGAACTTAGTCGAACATTCAAATCATATCAAACAACGTTAAAACCACGAATTGCGCATCGATTCAAGCCTAATGAACTTTAGAACTTCAAACTTCTACATCCGATGCCTAAACCTACCAAATCAAGCAAGACTGACCACAAATTTTGTGCACCAGTCCTAATTGACATTACGGACCTACTCCAACTTCCAAAAATGGAATCCGACCCAGATATCAAAAAGTCCACCCCCATCAAACTTTCCAAAAATCATCCAACTTTTAACTTTCGCCAATTAACGCCGAAATGATCTATGGACCTCTAAATCAATATCTGGACACGTTCCTAAGACCAAATTCACCCTACGGAGCTATTGGGACCATCAAAAATCCATTCCAAAGTCGTCTTCACACAAATCAAACTACGGTCAATTCCTAGAACTTAAACTTCCATTTTAGGGACTATGTGTCCCATTTCACTCCGAAACCAAAAATCAAACCTCCCGGCAAGTCGCATAACCAGACAATGACATAGAGGGAGCAATAAATTGGGGTTCGGGGCTAATACTCTCAAAATGATCGGGCGGATCGTTACACCAAACCAACATCAGTTGACTCTAAATTTGATATACAACCTCTAATGCTAATTTCAATAATTTTCATTGGGTAAATCTAATTTAAACCTTCGAAAATCAATAGACCTATTTTGTCTTCTTCGACAAGTTTTTTTTTTCAAGCTCAAACAAAATTCAGTAATGGTATATTTCAAATTATCTCCAACCAAACTAATTCAAACTATTAAAGATAGACTATATAAGTTCAATGGAACCTTACTTACTCAATTTTAATCTTTTATTATTTTTATAATTTTAGTTGTGTGCTCATAATTTGTAGAAAAAGAAGAAGAACGAAAGAAAAAAAAGAAAAAGAAAAAGATGCAAAAGGAGGTAGCATGAGAAGTAGAAGATGCATAAGAAGGAGGAGAAGGAGGAGTTCGACGAAAGGCTAAAAAGATAATGCTTTTTTAGTGGGAGCAAAATATAAATAATGGTCTTAAAGTGGTCCACCGGGTATAATTTCGTGAGAAATTGCTAAAATAGTCACTTTATAGGCCGGTTGTTAGAATTTAGCTATATTTTAAATTGTAATGGCAAAGTAGCCACTCAATAATACATAAATACATATATAGACAAAAATATCTCTATCTAAATTGCGGAAGAACTCCAGGAGCAACTACTAGACTTTGAATATTTATAAGTTCAAAATTCAGGAATTGTTCCTAGAGTTTGAGTGGCTTGAAGTAGTAGCTCTCAATTGTTGAAGTATATGTAAATTCAAAATTCATGAACCATTCCTTGATTTTCCTAGATTTTGCACTAAGAAAAGTTCAAACACCAGTAATATATCCTGGATATTGTCTTAAAGGTAAAAATTGCTGAAATATAATGTGAATTCAAAATTCATAAATCATTCCTAGATTTTTCTGAATTTTGCACTGGTAAATATTGAAAATTAGTACTCCCTCAGTTCCAATTTATGTGAACCTGTTTGATTGGGCACACGGTTTAAGAAAAAATGAAGTCTTTTGGAATTTGTGGTCCTAAACAAGTCAAAAAGGGCCCCAGAGTATTTGTGTGGTTATAAAAGCTTCTCATTAAGGGTAGAATTGTGAGTTTAAGCTAAATTATTTCCAAATTTAGAAAGGGATCATTCTTTTTGGAACGGACCAAAAAGAAAATAGGTTCACATAAACTGAAACAGAGGGAGTAATTTATTTTAAATTTTGCAGTAGTAAAGGTTCAAAATTGATGAAGTACAATGTGAATTCAAAAGCCAGAAATTGTTCATGAATTTGCACTAATAGAGGTTTGAAAAACCATGAACCATTCATGAATTTTAGATTTTGCACTGGTAAATATTTAAAAGTATTGAATTACAATATGAATTTAAAAATCAGGAATTATTCCTGGATTTTACACTAGTAAAGGTTCAAAAATTAGGAATCATTCTTGGATTTTAAAATACAACAAATCTTTGAATTCCAACATAGTTTACTGGATTCTACTTGTCAAAGCTTTGAACTCCAGTACTGGTTACTAGACTTGTGTTTCGTGTTTTACTTGGGGCAAAAACGTCAATTTAACGGACCAATAGCTACTTTGCCGTAATAATTTAAAATATGATTGTACTTTAATAGTTGGTCCAAAAAGTAGCCAACCCGGCTAATTAATACTATAATTCCTTGTTGATTTTGTGGGGCTAAATCAGCCCAAAACCTTAAAGATACTCTTAATATAGTGTGACGTTATTCGTTTTAGGTTAAGCATGTAGGATTTTCTTTAAAAGACCTTACACCACTAAGGGAACATTTGGTACATAGGATTAGAATAATAATCTCGAGATAAAGTTTGGGATTAAGCTTATCCTATGTTTGGTTGGGGATATTAGCTAATCTCGGGATAACTTTTATACTAAAATGATGGGATTAGCTATCACATATAGAATATGGGATAGCTAATCCCGTGGGATATTCCACCACATGAGATATCCTGTAATATCTCACTATTGTACCAAACAACCCCTAAAAGTGACTTTATACCTTATATGTAGTTTTCAAATCTTTTCAGTTACAAATATGAGACTTATTCAGCCAACATATTCAAATAGTGTAATTTAAGAACAGAGAGGAGCTTCAAAGCACTTCCAAGATCTAATATGAACATGTGCAGATGTACATTAGCAATAAAGGAAAATAAAAGAGTAAGTAGTAAACATCGCACATTAATACAGTTGTAAAGATACATTGCATCTCTAAATAAGTACATTTAAGAAGTAATCGTTTCCAAGTACTGTAACAACTAAGCTTGTTTGATCAATTCAATGATCTCCATAGATACTTGAGTTTTCCTGTATCTTTTGAACTAGATTGGATGGCACTATTTTCTCATATTTTTAGATCTTGAGTATCTTACTTGAATCTAGTTTTTTAGAACATAAAGAATAGCTGGCCTAGCGACCTGGCTAAATTATTGTTCACAAGACAGTTTTATTGATAAGTCTAACTCTACATTATCCAATTTAAAATTATCAGTTGTTAAATTAAATCTTATAGATCGAATATAATAGTATTAATCGCCTAACAAATTGCGTATGCTGATTTCGCTTGCTTGTACAACCTTTCTTTTTATACGAAAAAAGATATTATATTTGTTTAAACAAATAGAGGTTTTAGGGGGTCTTTTTTTGGGGCTTATTTTACCTTAGGCTGCTCATTTGCGAGTGTCACGGAAGTAGCAGAAGAGATCTACTGAAAGAGACACTTTAATTCTCTAATTGATTTGGAATGTTTATATATTAATCTACTTTTAATAAACCATTTTTTATAAGTAAAATAAAACCCAACATCAAATCTGATTTTATCTCAATTTTAGTTTAGTTTATCCATATATGACGATAAATGTGAATAAGAAAAAAGGTATACAGATTTTCTTTCTTTTCATTTTCTTTTCAAATTTTCAAAACAAGCAAAGAAAATGAATAATTATTTCATAAAACTCTCCTTCATAATCTTTGTTAGTTATTTCCTTTCTGCTTGTATTATTTTCCTAAATGCTACAAATAAAATGATAAACAGAACTAGAGCACTGCTTACGTGGCCTGTAGCGGGACCCAAAAGCGGTACTTCCATTATTTTGCCGGCAGGTTCTCCTACGTGTAACGTGTGTCTCCTCCGGGAGTTTCCCACGGATTTTGACCCAAATAATAAATAAAGTTATTGTTCGTCGGCGACACTTTTTTCACCTTATTTAAACTCATTTTTCTATCAGTTTCATATAACGACATTTTACTAAACACGAGTTAAAGGGCACTTTAAAATGCAAATGTATTTTATATAATACTCCCTTCTGTTACTTTTACTTGGCATGTATATTAAATATAGATGTTCATTTTTACTTAGCACTTTACGCATATCAAGAGAAGACAACAAATTTTTTTCTGTTTTACCCATAGTATTTATTTTACTCATTTCAAATCATTTTCTCAAATCCAATAAAATATGCATCAATTAATATGGATATCATGGTAAATTATACACTTCATTTATTATTTCTTAAAGAGCGTAAAAAGTCAAAAGATGCCAAGTAAAAGTGACCGGAGGGAGTAGATAAAATATTTTTAAAATGTTGTGGTATAAATATTGGCCGTTCCATTTTTCCAAACGAGGGTCATTATAAAAATACAAATTGTAAAATTTAAGAACAGATGAAAAGATGTTAATATTCTCGTAAGTAATTACAAAAGAGTATTATAAAAGAAGGCAAAATACATAAGTACCCATCTAAACTATACATCAAATCCTATTACACATTTTTTGAGGACCAATATTACCTTACACACGCAATCTTTCAAAATTGTGTCTAATACACACTACTTTTGCTAGTGACATGCGAGTACTTAACACAAAAACTGAGCACGTAAAACTTGTAATATTTTGTCTAAATCCACATTTTAGTGCCACGTGTCAAAGTAATAACATTGTCCTTATTTTCCTTTCTATCAAATGGAAGTACCTGTCCAATTTCTTTCCCAAACTACTAGACCCCTCCCCAGAACCCACCCTTTCCTCATCTGTCTTCCCAAAATTCCCCTTTGTTTCATCTCATCTCCGTGTACCTTTAAAGAATTCATCAAAACCCATGATAAAAAATTTAAAAAAGGTGCTTTTCATGAGAATTGACAGAAATTAAACTGTCATGATCCAAAATCAACCGTCGTGATGGCGCCTATCGTGGAACTAGACCAGCCTCTACTTAACAACTCATCACAGTGAAAATTTTGAAAATAAAGACGGAAGCAGTTAATATTAATGAAAAGCCTTTTTGAAAACATAAATAATCCAAAATACGATAAAATCCATCCAAAAACCCGGGTGTCACTAAGTACATGAGCGTCTAAACCAGAATACAGTTCACTACAGTGTCTAGAGAGTAAACTGAAATACAAATAGAGATAAAGAAGGAGAGTCAAGACCTGTCAAAGCCGTGCAGCTACCTTGATAGTCTCCGAACTCTGAAGCCTCAATCAGCAGCCGCCGTGACTAGAAGTGCTTGGATCTGCCGAGGTGCAGGGAGTAACGTGAGTACATCCAACTCAATAAGTAATAAGTCCAACATTTGGACTGAAAGGTAGTGACGAACTCAACCAGTACAGCTAAAAATAGGAATAACGGTGCAGAAACGTAGGCATGCTTTCAAATTAACTAGATAGCTCAAAACAGAAAAATAGCTAGAATTAAACAAGGTGAAGAACATAACTCTGCTATCTCTACATGCCAATGCACATGCTGCAAATGATGCACCATGTTGTCAGCCTCAAGTGCTCACACTCTCAATTTCTCAATCACTCGTTACTGTATATGGCCCACACGGCCAAGAGAAGATCCATTCCAGAATATATACAACACTGACCATAGGTCACCCAGTACCGAGGAAAGGCCAATCTAGCCCTGTGGAGAAGATCCATCTCCATGTATCAAGTACTTCGGACATGATCCATGTTTAGGGAAGATCCATCCCTCAATAATATCAATTTCGCTCACTGGGGGTGTGTTACAGACTCCGGAGGGGCTCCTACAGCCCAAGCGTTATCATAACATCAATATAACCGTTGCGGTGTGCGTCCCGATCCCATAACTTTCACTCATATCAGGCTCTCAGCCTCTCTCAGTCATTAATCTCTCCAGTCACACTCACGGGCTCACAATATCATAAAATCTAGACCGAAATAGTAATATGGTGAATCAATGAATAACAATTGAGACTGAGATATGATATGAATGCATGTGTTTGACTAAGTGCGAAATATCAATAAAGGCAGTAAAGTGGCAACAAGAAACGACCACTATGGGTCCCAACAGCACCGGCATAAATCCTAAACATGAAATCTAGCATGGTTGACAGCTCAATTAATTTATCACATGATGAAAACACGGATATCAACAAGATAATATCACTATACAGTGCCATGGAACCAACCAGGCTACAATTCTCACGGTGCACGCCCGCACGCCCGTCACTTGGCATGTGCATCACCTCAATACCAATCATATAACACATACTTCGGGGTTTCGAACCCTCAGAACCAAGTTTGAAACCATTACTTACCTCAATACAGGCAAAACTCTACTTTGCAATGACTTTGCCTCTCAAATCAGTTTCCAAACATCCTCAATCTATCCACAAGAAGTACAATACAATCAGCATAGGCTAAAGGGATCAATTCCACAAGAAAAATACTAAATTATAGTCAAAAATCCAAAATCTGCTTAAACCCCGGCCCCCCGGGCCTACGTCTCGAAATCTGACAAAAGTCATAAAGCCCGAATCACATTCACTCGCGGTTAGGACCCTTTGGACTGATCTATGCATTAAAAAGTCAAGGAATAATGTTTTTCAGAAAAGTGCAATTCTGCGGTCGAGAATGCGGTCGCATAACAGCTATGCGGACCGCATAGTCACCGCAGAATGAAACAGTGTGTTGGTCAATTTGAGGTCAACTATGTGGTCAATTATGCGATCGCGTAATCGATATGCGGGCCGCATAGTCGTCGCATAATCCCCTTGGGATTTTGTAAGGGGCAGTTCTGCGGTGCATCATGCGACCGCAGAACGGGTATGCGGATCGCATTTCTGTCGCATATCCAAACAGTGTCTTCAGGTTTTGGGGAGCATTTTACGGTCCATTCTGTGGGCCGCATGTCAACTTTGCGATCGCAAATGCGATCGCAGATCTGAGTCGGGCTCCTATTTTCTAATTTTTAAAACCCGACCCCATCCCATTAAAAACACCCCATTAGACCATTTCTCTATTATTTCCCAGCATATAGAGTGAGAGAGGGAGTTCTACAGTGAGGGAGTAATCTTTATCAAGTCCCCTCTCAATCTTTGCCCCAAATCCTTGAAGATTGTCAATTGAAATCACTAGGTCTTCATCCTATGAGGTAAGAACTGTATCCTCATCTATAATTTCGAAATTTCTATTAAAATAGATAATTAGCAAGTGGGTACATGGGTATAAGGGCTAGTAATCTTGCATGCACAATAGATAATGGAGTATTGGGAGGTTGTGAATTAAAAAGATAGCAATTGGGGTATAAAATAACAGAAATCTCTCACAAAAGGGTCCTAGAATCACTGTGCACACTTAGTGCTTGGTCATATGCTCGAATAAACTAGAATCCCAATCATGTCTCTAATTCTTGGTTCAATTTGCAATTCTTATAAAATATATTGAAGTGCTAAGAGTCCCGGAATTTATTATAAAGATTTAAGGAAAGCTCCATTGAGGTATGTATGGTTAAAACCCCGTCTTCTAGAAATTGAGCTTCATTGGTGCTTATGTAAATGCGGTAAGACTAAAGCTTGGGTTCTTGTATTGATTGTTATTACACATGAATTGGTGTTGCAACCTTGTATGCGTGAAAGATGTGTCTCAACATGATCAATGTGTTATCTTGATAGCTTAAAAAGGGGCAAAGAATATAAATCATGTATTGAAGTGCTTAGACCTTAAATTAAGATTGAAGTTGCGTATGTTGTGCCATCTATGTGAAGTCTCATCTATGCTTGCAACTTAAATTACTCCTGTGTGCACCTATTTCCCTAAATTACAAATCTAGCATTGAAATTAGGAATGATGTGAGATGTGGCCTAGTGCCAAATATATGGCGTGATAGCTGGGCCCTAAGTGCCTATGAAATGATTTATGGGAAACAAAGATTGAAATGAGATGATTGATGAAAAAGGGAAACGCCTTGGGAAGGCGGCCTAGCCGATCGGGCCGAGATCGGACACCATGCTACGCACATGGTGGTAATGTGTTTGTGATTGAAGTGAACGTTTCCAATGAGGCGACCTAGCCGATCGGGTCGAGATCGGACTCCGCTCAAGTTAGCGGTGGTAATGTGAACAATGATGAACAGTATGAAATGCCCAAAATGAAAGCTAAGGAAACACGATGTGAAAAATGTATGATTCTTTTATTTGAGAATGTTGTGGCCATTTAAAGTTCCCTTTAAGTTATACTTGTGATTGCCTTATTTTTGTATGAAAGTTCTTTCTAACTAGATGGTGTTTAGTTATACATACTAGTATTATTCCATGGTACTAACGTCCCTTTTGCCGGGGGCGCTACATTTTTAAATGAATGTAGGTGGCTCCATAGCGGACAGTGCCGATCGCGAGTAGCGGAGTGTTCTCCTTTCGAAGTCTTGGTGAGCCCCTTTCTCCTTCAAGGGGTTATGTTGTACACCTTTTGTTATAGATATCCACTTTTGAGGTATAGCCGGGGCCTTGTTGCCGGTGTTGTTATCATTTTCTTTTGTATCCTTAGAGGCTCCGTAGACGTTTGTGTGTGGGTTATGTACGGGTATTGGATAGGTCAATGAACCATGTTGTAACTTTGTACTCTTGCTTTCTTCTAAACTATAACTGTATGAAATCTTAGAAGCCTAACTACGGTTTTAGGTTGTGTTATAAAAAAAGCTATCAATGTTGAATGTACAACCCCTTTTTTTTTGTTTTGTCTATTTAAACGGAATCGGATTCCTTAATCAGTTTGAGTTGGGTAGAAAGTGTTTGATAAGGCTTGCTCAGTGGGGTTCACTCGATTGAGAACCGGTCGCGCCTCCCGAGGTTGGGACGTGACAAGATGATGCACCACGGTGAGCTGGACGAGCCGTAGGAGCATGCCTATAAGGACGACCTCTGCCATGGTGGAACTGACCTCTAGAAGGAACACCACCGAAACTACCTGATCTGTGAGACCTCTTGGCCTCCCTCTCAACCCGCTCCTGACTGCGGACCATCTCAATCTATCGAGCAATGTCGACAACCTCCTTGAACGTAGCACCAGATACCCTCTCTCTGGTCATAAGCACCCGCAGCTGAAATGTGAGGCCATCAATGAACCTTCTGATCCGTTCCTTATCTGTGGGGACTAACCAGACCGCATGACATTCCAACTCAGAAAACCTCATCTCGTACTACGTCACGGACATATCATCCTGACGTAATTGTTCAAACTGGTTGCGTAGCTCCTCTCTGCGAGACTGCTACGAACTTCTCCAGGAAGAGAACAGTGAACTCATTTCATGTAAGTGGCGCTGTGCCGACCGCCCTACGCCTCTCATAAGCCTCCCACCAGGTGAAGGCAGCCTTAGAGAACTGAAAAGTAGTGAAAGAGACCTCACTGGTCTCCAGAATACCTTCTATACGAAGCATCCTCTGACACTTATCCAAGAAGCCATGTGCATCCTCTCCCTATGTACCACTGAAAGATGGAGGCTGGAGTCTCCCAAACCTCTCCAATCTATGCTGCTCATCCTCAGGTATAGCAGGAACCACACAGTCCTGAGCAGCTGCAACCGGCTGGGCTGGTGGTGCCCCCGGTGTCTGGAGTCCCTGCATCGCCTTCTTTGGTGTGCGGGCGGCAAGAGTCTGAGTGCCTCTCTCGGCCTGAGAAGTGGCAGCTGCGCTCGAAACAGAGACCGCCTGAACAAGACTGGTGCACACGGTCAGAATCTGAGGTAAGGCCTCCTGAAGGCCTGGAATCACAATAGGCACCGCTGGTGCCTGAGCTGGTCCCGTTAGCGCATCCACAACTGGGACATGATCCTGAACGGGGGCAACTGGTGGATCTGTAAGTGTTGCCCTAGCTACTGTGCGGGCTGCACCTCTGCCCCTACCGCGGCCTCTACCACGCCCTTGGCCTCTCACGGCCCTGACTGGTGGTACTGGTGGTTGTCCGTCCTGCCTAGTAATATGTGTCCTCACCATCTGTTAGAAAATAGAATAACAGAAGTTTAGTTACCAAAATCAACAGATTCACACGACAAGAATTCAAGAATGTGAAGCTTCCTATAGGTTCTACAGCCTCTCGAAGATAAGTACAGACGTCTCCGTGCCGATCCGTAAAACTCTACTAAACACGCTCATGACTCGTGAGACCTATGTAACCTAGGCTCTAATACCAACTTATCACGACCCAAAATCAAGCGTCGTGATGGCGCCTATCGTGAAACTAGGCCAGCCTTTACTTAACAACTCATCATAGTGAAAACATTGAAAATAAAGACGGAAGCAGTTAATATTAATGAAAAGCCTTTTTGAAAACAGAAATAATCCAAAATATTATAAAATCCATCCTAAAATCGGGGTGTCACTGAGTACATGAGCGTCTAAACCAGAATACTGTCAACTACAGTGTCTGGAGAGTAAATCTGAAATACAAATAGAGATAAAGAAGGAGAGTCAAGGCTTACGAAAGCCGTGCAGCTATCTCGATAGTCTCCGAACTCTGAATCCTCAATCAGCAGCCGCTGTCACCAGAAGTGCCTGGATCTGTCGAGGTGCAGGGAGTAACGTGAGTACATCCAACTCAATAAGTAACAAGTCCAACATTTGGACTGAAAGGTAGTGACGAACTCAACCAGTACATCTAACAATAGAAATAACAGTGTAGAAACGTAAGCATGCTTTCAAATTAACTAGATAGCTCAAAATAGAAAAATAGCTAGAATTAAACAAGGTGAAGAACATAACTCTGTTATCTCTACATGCCAATGCACATGCTGTAAATGATGCACCATGTTGTCAGCCTCAAGTGCTCACACTCTCAATTTCTCAATCACTCGGTACTGTATATAGCCCACACGGCCCAGGGAAGATCCATTCCAGAATATATACAACGCTGACCATAGGTCACTCAGTACCGCGGAAAGGCCAATCAAGCCATGTGGAGATGATCCATCTCCAGGTATCAAGTACTTCGGACATGATCCATGTCCAGGGAAGATCCATCCCTCAATAATATCAACCGCGCTCACTGGGGGTGTGTTACAGCCTCCGGAGGGGCTCCTACAGCCCAAGCGCTATCATAACATCAATATAACCGCTGCGGCGTGCAGCCCGATCCCATAACTGTCACTCATATCAGGCTCTCGACCTCTCTCAGTCATCAATCTCTCCAGTCTCACTCATGGGCTCAAAATATCATGAAAACTAGCCCGAAATATTAATATGATGAACCAATGAATAACACTGAGACTGAGATATGATATGAATGCATGTGTATGACTGAGCACGAAATATCAATAAAGGAAGTAAAGTGATAGAAAGAAACGACTATTATGGGTCCCAACAGTACCGGCATAAAGCCTAAACATGAAATCTAGCATGATTGACAGCTCAATTACTTTATCACATAATGAAAACACGGATATCAATAAGATAGTATCACTATACAGTGCCATGGAACCAACCAGGTCACAATTCTCACGGTGCACGCCCGTCACTTGGCATGTGCGTCACCTCAATACCAATCATATAACACATACATCGGGGTTTTGAACCCTCAGAACCAAGTTCGAAAGCGTTACTTACCTCAATCCGGGCAAAACTCTACTTTGCAATGCCTTTGCATCTCAAATAGGTTTCCAAACGTCGGGAATCTAGCCACAAGAAGTACAATACAATTAATATAGGCTAAAGGGATCAATTCCACAAGAAAAGTACTAAACAATAGTCAAAAATCCGAAATCGGCTTAAACCCGGCCCCCTGGGCCCATATCTCAAAATTCGAAAAAAGTCACAAAACCCGAAATCCCATCCGCTCGCGAGCCTAACCATACCAAATTTATCAAAATCCGACACCATTTGGTCATCCAAATCCCCAAATTCACTCTCCAAAGCAGGAAACTCCTAGAGTTCCAGACCTAGCTATCCTGCCTTGCACACTCACCAGTTCCAACAAAAGTCCAACTTTGGCAAGACTCTACGCAATAGTCAGAACTCAGTTGAAGGTCACAGGCTAACTTGGAGAAGTGAAGAAAGCATCTGCTCATTCCCTTCTGTCATCAGCAAGAAGCAAAACGCCCTCAGCCCAATTCACAAGGCCCCTTTGATAGCTCTCTTCAACCTAGCTTTCATTGAACTCAATGTCAAAGCAAGTCTGAAAATAGCCCCTCCTAGCATCACATGGTTTTTGTCATATTCCCTAGGGAACTTATACACTTTCTTCAGCTGTAGAACTATGTGTATATGGAAGCTGGTCTTCCAACTCATTACTTTGGTAGATTTAGGTTCACTTGTTCTTTTTTGTATAGTTGACCTAGGCTTACTTCACTCTGTTTTTGTACATCCAATTGCCTATCATTGTCGGATACTCAATTGGAACATCATTATAGGTCTAACTCATCATAGCACTCAGGTTTCATCTGGTCGTCATGTTTGGATGATCAGGTGCCTTTGTACCATATTTTTGGAGGTCAGGTTCATGTCCCGCTCCTTTGTTGTACTTTACATTCTATATATGAAAATCAGCCCTAGGCACAATGCCTAGTGGATTCTACTAAAAAAATCCCTAGCCCTAAACCTCCAAATTTCATCTCAATAAATCACTAACTAGGTGTAACATCAGTAGAGAAACATCATTATCGAAGAATGATGAACATAAGGAGCTTACCTTACCCTTCGAAAACCCTCTCAAAAATCTCCAAAGTCCGAGCTCAAAGTGATAAAAATGGTGAAAAATCTCGAAGTCTCGTATTTATATGTTCTGCCCAGGCCTTTCACACCTGCGGCCTCTTATCCGCACCTGCAGAACCGCTTCTTCGGTTACTCCTCTGATTCTGCGGAAACCACTTAGGACATTGGGCTCACACCTGCGCTCCTGGTCTCGCACCTGTGGAGTCGCTTCTGCATCCCTTTGTCCGCTTCTACGGAAATGCCCAAACCTTCCATCTTCTCATCTGTGGGCTATTCTCGCATCTGCGGGCTTGCAGATGCGCATCTTTTCTCGCACCTGTGCCCCCCGCCCTTCTTGGCCTTGCCCGCTTCTGCGGCCTTCCTCTTCGCTTCTGCGGGCTCGCACCTGCGATGAAACTTCCGCGGGTGCGATTACACCAGCTGAGTCCAAACTTCAGCAGTCTTCCAACTTCAAAACTTGGTCCGTTAACCACTCGAACTCAACCTGAGGCCCTCAGGACCTCAACAAAACATACCAACAAGTCTTATAACCCAATACGAACTTACTCAAATCCTCAAATTACCTCAAAAAACCTCAAAACACGAATTACACACGGATTTAAGCCTAATGAACTTCGAAACTTCCAAATTCCACAAACGGTGCCGAAACCTATCAAATCACGTCTGATTGATCTCAAATTTTGCAGAAAAGTCATAAATGACACCACAAACCTACTCCAACTTTCAGAATTCCAATCCGATCCCGATATCAAAAAGTTCACTCTCGGTCAAACTCTCCAAAATTCCAACTTTCGCAAATTCAAGTCTAATTCTACTACGAACCTCCAAATCACAATTCAGACACGCTCCTAAGTCCAAAATCACCTAACGGAGCTAACAGAACTATTAAAATTCAAATCCGAGGTCATTTACACATAAGTCGACATCCGGTCAACTTTTCCAACTTAAGCTTTCAATTAAGACACTAAGTGTCTCATTCACTCAGAAATCGCTCCGGACCCAAACCAACTAACCCGGTAAGTCACAATACAGCTGTAGAATACAAAAGAAGCAAGAAATAGGGGAACAGGGCTACAACTCTCGAAACGACCGGCCACGTCGTTACATAAACCCTCTTTTCGTCTCTTGCCCTTTCAGACTTGCTCTTACTTTTCTCTCTACCATTAAAACTCACCAAAACATCCAATCTTTACATGAATAAAAATGAATATTTTTTTCGTATTTCATGAGAATGAGTAAAATTACAAGAGAAGATTGGAGATTTTATTCACAATGGAGTTCTTTAGTTAATGGAAACTAAAAATTATTTTGATTTACATTGTTTGGTAGTGGTATGAGATCTGAAAATGGAGAAAGAAGAAGTTGCAATTTCAATTTTCATCTCTTCCATTTTCGGATCTGAAAATGTTGTTGCACACTTGCACTTATGATGATGATGGCCTTCTTGGCTTTGTTTGTTGCTGTTGATTTTGCTCTTCTCTTCTAAGCTCCATGTATTATTCTTGATAGATGGTATTGATGATATTGCTCTCCTCCATGTATTATTCTTGACAGGTGGGTACTTATGTATTTTTCCATAAAAGAATGAAACGCTAGGAGTATGTCTTTTACCACCTCTTAAAGCTAAATT
Organism: Nicotiana attenuata; assembly: GCF_001879085.1. Classification (NCBI taxonomy): domain Eukaryota; kingdom Viridiplantae; phylum Streptophyta; class Magnoliopsida; order Solanales; family Solanaceae; genus Nicotiana; species Nicotiana attenuata. The sequence continues at coordinate 43,882 of NW_017670583.1, read as the reverse complement.
ATTTTCAAAATACTACTTCTTGCTTTCAAAAAATGTCCTATACAGGGCGGAGCTAACTCATCGAGTAATGGTACGGCCGAACTCAATCGCTTTGGTCTAACCCATGTATTTATTTTAAAAAATCTATGTACAGATTATTAGTTTAAAATTCAGTAAATTAAAAGGACTGGATGTTGTGACCAGTCCAGTTAGTTTTGGGTCTAGGCCTGGAAAGGCTAACGAGCAGGAGACAAACATTGAGCTTGGATAGAAAATACAAAGGAGCCACAAGAACAAGCAGCCCAATAGCTTGTTGAAAGACTTTGTCTGAAATTATGGAGAGGGACAGGTGTCTAAAGAACATTGATTGGATGCAAGGAGAATATCAATAGTATTAGTATTAGTATCGTTAGTGGGAAGAGTAGGCTTGTTGTTAGTGAATTTTGTTGCTTTCTCTCCACTCTTCTCTATCAGAGTCTGTTTTCCCATCCATGTCTTCCTTCTTTTATCTATCTTATTTTCCCTACAATCTCTCTATTATAAGTCGTCTGTCTATTGCAATAGATTTTACCATCTGAGCTTGTTATTGAATATAGTGAATTGTAGCATTGGTGCTTTCATTCTCGTCTACAATGGTGGACACTCGACTCAAGCAACTAGAAGATGCTCAAACTGGGCTTTCTCGTGATGTTTCGGAAACATGCAGGAGGTCCTCATGCATGTGGCTTCGATTTATTCGCAAATCAGTGGTTCAATAGCTGAAACCTCTCGTGGTCCTGCATCAGAGGTGGTTCTATCGCCGGGAACCGACGGGGGTGGTCCTACGCATGTGGCTTATACGCTTTTGTGCCTTCCTCGCCAAAAATTCCTGTCAAATGCTTAAATTCTACATGGTAAGAATTACAACAACATCGTGACAAAAGGCTTTGTTACCATTGCTGTGAGAAATATAGAACCTTCCTCAGCTCCTTCTCCTCGAAGATGATACCATTCCCACCAATACCTTTCCCGAATCATTCTCTGTTGATGAGCTCCTAGCCGAAGAATTGCAAAACGTCGAAATACAAGCCCATTCTGCCATTTCTTACCATGCTTTTGTTGGGATAAAAAAATAATATCCTGCCCAGGAATAATACCCACGGTAAATAACAATAAGACAAGAGAGTAACAACACACCAAATATTTTAACGGGGTAAAATACAATACCCGAGCAGAGCAATATTACCACTATATATTACAACTTAGTAGTGTCAACAGACTACTACAACTTCGAAAGAAATAACACTCTTTATTTTAAACACCTCACTACAATATTACTCCCATTCACTATTTATCTTACAGACTACAATCTGTGGATTACTCTCTCTACGCTCTATTGCGCTCTCTCTGATTTGGTGTGTTTGAAATGAGGCAGCATCGTCCTTATTTATAGTTGAATGAATGCTCTCCAAAACCAATAAAAATTGGTTATGACGCCTACTTGCCAATTTACAATCTTGGAAAATGGCTAACAACTTGTTCCACCGCCCAAGTTACTTCCTATTACTTGTTGTAACCAAATTGTGAGTTTGTTTATTTTCTTTAGCTTTATTGTTTTTTTTCCTCTTTTATTTATTGAGGTTGATCCCACAAATCTCTCCCTTAATTTTGATTTTTCTTCTTCATTCCAAGACATGATATCAATCTTTTGAAATCTTCAAACTTGAGAGGCTTTGTGAAGATATCTGCAACTTGATCATGAGACTTCACATATTTGAGCTCGACTTCGTTCTTGGCAATGCATTCTCTAATGAAGTGATACCTTGTATCAATATACTTGCTTCGATCATGATACACTGGATTCTTCGCGAGTGCCTGTGCGGATTTGTTGTCAATACAAATCTCCGTAGCTTCAATTTGTGGCAAATTAAGCTCCTTCAATAATCTTCTCAACCAAATAGCATGACAGCTACAAGATGTTGCTGCTATATATTCAGCTTCACAAGTCGAGAGAGTAACTATGGACTGTTTCTTTGAACTCCAAGAAATAACAGAATCACCCAAGAAAAATACAAAGCCAGTTGTGCTTTTTCTATCATCAATATCTCCCGCATAATCACTATCACAAAATCCCATAAGACTGAAATCACTAGAAGAAGAATAAAATAGCCCAAAGTCAATCGTACCTTTTAGGTAGCGAAGAATTCTTCTAGTGACTTTCAAATGAGTAGAGGTAGGAGCTTCCATGAAGCGGCTTACTACTTCAACTACAAAGAGTATATCTAGCCTGGTACAAGTCAAGTACCTCAAGCTTCCCACGAGACTTTTGAAAAATGTGGGATCCACTTTTTCTCCTTCATCAAACTTGGACAATTTTGTCCCACTCTCCATCGGTGTGTTCACGGGGTTGCAATCGAGCATGTTGAACTTCTTCAATATCTCTTTTGTATAGCTTTCTTGGGAGATAAAAATTCCACCCTCCATCTGCTTTACTTCTAGGCCCAAGTAGTATGACATGAGCCCTACATCCGTCATCTCGAACTCACGGGACATATCCTTCTTAAAAGCTTCAAACAAACTTGAGTTATTGCCCGTGAAAATTAGATCATCAACATAAAGACAAACAAGTAAGATATCTCCATTAGTATGAACTTTAAGGTAAAGAGCATATTCATGGAGACAATTGTCTTGGAAATATTTGTCGATGCAACTATTCCATGCTCGTGGGGCTTGCTTTAATCCATATAAAGCTTTCTTCAACCGCAACACTTTATCTTCATGATTTTTGACCACAAAGCTCAATGGTTGTTCACATATACTTCTTCTTCAAGATATCTATTCAAGAAGGATGACTTGACATCTAGTTGATGGATCTTCCATTTCATTTGCGCCGCCAAAGAGATCAGCAAACGAATCATCTCCATGCGGGCAACAGGTGCATAGACTTCTTCATAGTCAATGCCTTGCCTTTGCTTGTAGCCTTTAGCCACAAGTCGTGCCTTGTATTTCTCCACATCTCCATCAGCATTCTTCTTTATTTTGTATACCCATTTCACTCCAATTGCTCGATGACCCTTGGGAAGAGTTGTTAACTCCCAAGTGTTGTTCTTCTCTATTGACTCAATCTCCTCCTCCATGGCTTGTATCCACTTTTTGTTTGTAACAGCTTCATCAAAGTTCATTGGTTCACTGTCAGCAAAGAGACAACATAAAAAATCAAAATTAGTAACTTCTTTTGTGTCCTCATAGAGCTCTTGAATGCTCCTTGTCCTTTGCGGTTGTTCATTTGAACTTTCTTGAGAAGAGGGAGATGCAACATTGGTTGGAGAAGGAGGTGGAGTTGTATCCTGCACAGGTTCCACGGTCTCTGGTTCTTCTTCATCACCAAAGTATGGAAGAAAATCATATGAAGTTTCTTTCTGAGCTTCCCAATCCCATGCCAATTCTTCATCAAATTCAACATCGCGACTTACCACCACCTTACCGCTGCTTGGGTTGTATAACTTGTAGCCTTTTGAACTCGTATCATAGCCAACAAACACATGCTTGACACTTCGATCGTCAAGCTTTGCTCTCCCTTGATGTGGCACATGAGCATAGGCTATGCTCCCAAAGATTCTCAAATGTTTGACACTTGGCTTTCTTCCACTCCATGCTTCTTGAGGGGTTTGATCTCTAACATTTCTTGTTGGAGACCTGTTGTTCAAATAAACTGCAAAAGAAACAGCTTCCGCCCAAAATTCCTTGGGCATACTTTTAGCTTTCAACATACATCGAGCCATATTAAGAATCGTTCGATTCTTTCTCTTTGCAACTCCATTTTGTTATGGTGAATAAGGTACCGTTAAAGGGCGACGAGTTCCATGAGACTGACAAAAGTCATTAAATTCGTTTGAAGTGAATTCTCCTCCTCTATCGGACCTTAGAGCTTTAATTTCATAGCCACTTTCTTTCTCCGCAAGTACTTTGAAATTTTTAAAAGCAGCAAAAGCTTCAGATTTTTAGTTCAAGAATAAACCCAAGTCTTTCTACTAAAGTCATCAATGAAAAGCAGAAAGTATCTACTTTTACCAAAAGAAGGTGGATTGATTGGTCCACACACATCAGTGTGAACAAGCTGGAGCGGCTTAGTTGATCTTGACATAGCCTCCTTTGGAAAACTCCTCCTTGCATGTTTTCCTAGAAGACAAGCTTCACACAGTTGATTTGGATGGTTGATTGATGGTATCCCATGTACCATGTTCTTTTCTCCCATTGATTTGAGCGCTTCAAAATTCAAGTGTCCAAATCGCATGTGCCAACGCCATGATTCATCTTGCACATTAACCTTCAAACACTTTGCATTAATTGTTTTAAGATTCAGAGAAAATAATCTATTCTTTGCCATATGCACTTTAGCAATTAGAATTCCACTTGAATCTCTAAGCCAAAGATGCATATTTTTCATGTGGATGTCATATTCCATTTCAAGAAGTTGGCCCAAACTCAAAATATTACTTTTTAATTTTGGCACATAATAAACATCTTGAATTAGCTTGTGACTACCATCTTTACAGGAGATCAGAATCATACCTATCCCTTCGATTTGAATCTTTGAGGTATCTCCAAAAGACACATTACCTCTCACCGTTTTATTGATCTCCACAAACTTTTCTTTGCATCCACACATATGATTGCTTGCTCCATTGTCCAAATAACACGAGCTGCAATCATCCCTGTCTTCTTCCTTGAGTGCCAACAATAATGTTGACCTATCTTCTTCTTTCTTATCGTCAACAAGGTTAGCTTTCTCTTCAACATTGCTACGACATTCCCAAGAGTAGTGGCCAAATTTATGACAATTATAACACTCAATTTTTGATTTGTCATACCTTTGTCCATTATTTTCTTTGTAGTAGCCACGTCCTCTTCCTCCTCTTTGTCTACGAGCACGACCTCTGAATGTTTGGTGGATTTTAACTTCATTGTTGAAGTTGTTACCATTACTTCTTCCTCGTCCATGACCGCCATAGCCTCGGCCTCGTCCATTCCCTCGATAGCTTTTTTCACCTCCATAATCCTTGAAGGATGCCTGAGTTTTAAGAAGTTGCTCCAATGGCACTTCTTGTCTCCTCATGATCTTTTCTTCATGGGCCTGTAAATAACCCTCCAATTGCTCCACCATCATTGAGTCTAATCTTTAGACTCTTCAATAGCACACACCACAAAATCGAATTTAGGTGTTAAAGTGCGAAGGATCTTTTCTACCACACGGACATCTTCTATGTCCTCCCCATATCTTCTTAATTGATTCACAACAGCCTTCACTTTTGAACAATAATCCGAAATGCATTCAGATTCTTTCATTTTTAAAACTTCAAAATCAGCCCTTAGAGTTTGAAGTTTTACCTTCCTCACCTTGTCAACTCCTTGAAGAGAATTTTGTAAAATCTCCCAAGCTTCCTTTGAGGTGGTAGCATCTGCCACCTTCTCAAACATGGCATCATCCAAACATTGGTGGATGAGCGTGAGATCTTGTTGATCCTTCTTCCTTGTCTTTGCCAAGACATCTTTTTCATTTTGAGGCAGAGCTTCCTCATTATCAGTTTTTGCATACCCTCTATCTACGATTTTCCGCACATCCTGGGAGCCAAGAATGACTTTCATACGTAGACACCATTTCTCATAATTATCTTTTGTGAGACGGGGATACTGAAAAGACAGCGGACCATTACTCGCCATGGCTCTGATACCACGTTGTTGGGATAAAAAAATAATATCCTGCCTAGGAATAATACCCATGGTAAATAACAATAACACAAGAGAGTAACAACGACACCAAATATTTTAACGGGGTAAATACAATACCCGAGCAGAGCAATATTACCACTATAATATTACAACTTAATAGTGTCAAGAGACTACTACAACTTCGAAAGAAATAACACTCTTAATTTTAAACACCTCACTATAATATTACTCTCACTCACTATTTATCTCACAGACTACAATCTGTGGATTACTATCTCTACGCTCTATTGCGCTCTCTCTGATTTGGTATGTTTGAAATGAGGCAGCATCGTCCCTATTTATAGTTGAATGAATGCTCTCCAAATCCAATAAAAATTGGTTATGACGCCTACTTGCCAATTTACAATCTTGGAAAATGGCTAACAACTTGTTCCACCACCCAAGTTACTTCCTATTACTTGTTGTAACCAAATTGTGAGTTTGTTTATTTTCTTTAGCTTTATTATTTTTTTTTCTCTTTTATTTATTGAGGTTGATCCCACAACTTTAGCAGGTGATAATTCTCATTACCACTTTATGCTTTAAGGGTCACGTAAGAGGGGACCAGTCCAAGTTTTGTTAGATGGAGGAAGTACCCATAACTTCATCCAAACACGAGCAGCTACATTCCTGAACCTACCCGTCACCTCTATCCCGAGTTTCCCCGTGGTTGTGGGTAGTGGCCAGTGGCTTCATTGTGAGGGGGCCGTCAATGGTGTGCCCTTGACAGTGAATGGGGCAGAACTGATTTATATGTACTCTTCCTCCATGGCTCGGATATTGTTCTAGGGGTTTCGTGGTTGGCCTCTTTGGGACCAACAGTTACGGACTATGGCACTCACTTGTTTGAATTTAACCATAATGGGCAGCATGTTCGATGGGTCGGCGAATGTTCGACGGGGCTGCAACCTGTTCAGTTGCAGTCGTTGCGTCGTCACGCTATGACTGATGCGGTTTCTTCTTGCTTTTGTTTGACCTTAGTGGAGGATAACGAATATGTTGAACCAGAGATACCTTCTCATTTGAATTAGCTTTGGGTTCTTATGAGGGGGTTTTTCAAAACAGCACGGTTTACCTCCTTCTAGGCCCTCTGATCATGTCATTCATCTCCAACCATCAGCAGCACCAGTTAATGTAAAGCCCTATTGTTATCCGCTCTTCCAGAAACAAGTAATGAAGCAACTTGTCTCTGAAATGCTTCAGAAGGGAAATATCCAGCCAAGTTCAAGTCCTTTTTCTTCCCTAGTGTTACTGGTGCATAAAAAGATGGGACATGGCACTTTTGCGTGGACTGTAAAGCTCTCAATGCTATTACCATTCGAGATCGATTTCCAGTTCCCACTATTGATGAGTTATTTGCTGAACTCTAAGGTGCTATGTTTTTCTCTAAAGTGGATCTTCTTTTTGGTTATCATCAAATTAGAGTCCAGGCAGAAGATGTGCCTAAAACAGCCTTTCGAACACATGATGGCCATTACAAGTTCTTAGTAATGCCGTTTGGCTTGTCAAACGCGCCATCTACCTTTCAAGGCACTACGAACGATATCTTCTGTCCCCGTCTATGTCACTTTGTACTCGTGTTCTCCGATGATATTCTTATTTACAATGTGATACAAGATCTGCACTTGGAACACTTAGCGGTTGCTTTACACTTACTTAAGCACCATCAGTTAGTGGTCAAAAAATCTAATCAATTTGGGAAGCAACAAAACGAATATTTGGGGCACTTGCTTACACCACATGGCTTAACAGGTAATCCAGCAAAAATTTCTACCATTCAGAATTGGCCCAATCCAACGTCCATTAAGGCGATCTGTAGCTTCTTGGTCCTAGCGGGGTATTACCGCCACTTTATTCGCCATTATGCGACATTGGCTGGCCCAAGAAGCTACGAACCGCCTTAACGGAAGTTGGAGTGGGCCAATTTTGAATGGTAGAAATTTTTGCTAGATCAACTGCTAAGCTGGAACGTTAACTGATCTATTGAAGAAGATTCCTTCAAGTGGACACAACATACTCAATCAGCCTTTGATGAGTTGAAGTCGAGGTTAAGCTCCACGCCAGTTCTTACCTTGCCCAATTTCTCTGAGGAATTCTAATCGGAGACAGATGCTTCTGGTATAGGGATTGGAGCAGTATTATCTCAGAGTAGCTATCCCATTGATTACTACAACCTAAAACTATGCCCACGAATCCAGAAAGCATCAACATATCACAGAGAGATGTATGTCATAACCAGGGCTGTGGTGAAATGGCGTCAATACTTGCTTGGCCGATGATTTACCATCTTAACAGATCAGCTGTCTTTAAAAAATTTGACTAAGCAAATAATCCAAACTCTAGAGCAACAAAAATGGTTGATAAAGCTCGTGGGTTATGATTTTACAATTGTCTACCGTCCTGAGAAGCTCACTAGTGTTGTTGATGCCTTGTCTAGGCAACCTGAAGGGTCTTTTAATGCCCTTTCGGGTCGACACTTACTTGACTCCAAGAATTGAGAGAGAAGAATATGACTCACCCTAACTTGCTAGCTTTCCAACAGGGATTGACCACTGATCCCATGGATTATGCTGACTATGGTTTTCGAGATGGCATATTATTCTACAAGGGCCGTTTTTCTGTTATTGGCAGAATTTCATGATTCTAAAGTTGGGGGGCATTTAGGAATTGTGAGGACTCTCTACAAGCTAGCTTTTAATTTTTATTGGCCAAAGAGGCGCCACTATGTGAAGTTGAACGTGGCAGCGTGTCAAATTTACCAACAAATGAAGGACCTTACCCTCCATCCAGCTGGACTGCTTCAGCCTCTTCCTATACTTGCAATGATCTTTGAAGACATAGTGATGGATTTTATTATGAGCTTGCCAAGTTCAAAGAGAAAGGGTACCATTATGACAGTCGTGGACTGACCGTCCAAATATGGGCACTTTGTACCATTGGCTGCAGCATTTTTTGCTCAATCGGTAGCTGAGGCTTTTGTCATCAACATCATCAAACTATATGGTCCATCGTGCACTATTGTGACATATCGTGATTTCTCACTCTTTTTGGCAAGAAATTAATAGACTCCAGGGTAGTTTCTTGGATATGAGCACCGCCCATCACCCTCAAAAGGATGGGCAATCTGAAGCTTTGAACAAATGTATTGAACTGTATCTCCGTTGTTTTGTTGCAGACAACCCTCATGAATGGGTTCCCATGTTGCCTTTGGCCGAATTTTTGTATAACACCGCTTACCAAACATCAGCAGGCATGACCCCTTTTCAAGCTTTGTATGGACGTAAGCCACCTACTCTAGCTAGATACATTCTCGGAAGCACGACTGATGATATGGTGGAAAAGTACATGGTCAAGAGGGATGAAGCATTGGCACTACTAAGAATTAATTTGGGTAAAATCCAGCACCTTATGAAGAGGTTGGCAGACAAAGGAAGAGCTGAAGACAATTTTGAAGTGGGGGATTGGGTCTATGTTAAGCTTCAATCTTGTCGCCACAACTCTGTAAGACTGAATAAGCAACACAAGCTGGGGCGAAAGTACTTTGGACCTTTCAAAGTCCTCAAGCATGTTGGGACAGTGGCGTACAAATTGGAATTGCCTGACGCTAAAGGACCCATCCAGTGTTTCACATAACAATGTTAAAAAGATGTTCTGGGCAACCTGATCAACAAGTCACACCCCTCCAACTTAATGATTCTGCAGATTTGTTTCCTACGAACCTTGAGGACAAGGTTCCTAATTTAGGAGGGGGTAATGTTGTGGCCAGTCCACTTAGTTTTGGGTCTGGGCCTGAAAAGGCTTACGAGCAGGAGACAAACATTGGGCCTGAAGAGAAAATACGAAGGAGACACAGAAACAAGCAACCCCAATAGCTTGTTGAAAGACTTTGTCCGAAATTATAGAGAGGGACAGGTGTCTAAAGAACAGTGGATGCAAGGATAATATCAGTACTATTAGTATCGGTATCATTAATGGGAAGAGTAGCCTTGCTAGTGAATTATGTTGCTTTCTCTCCACTCTTCTCTATCAGAGTCTGCTTTCCTATCCCTATCTTCCTTCTTTTATCTATCTTGTTTTTCCTAAAATCTCTCTATTGTAAGCCATCTGTCTATTGCAATAGAGTTTACCATTTGATAGCACTAGAACCCCAAACCCATAAAATTTGAATTCTGACCCCGCCTGTGGTCCTATATTATCTTGATGCGGGCGCATAACGAGGAAGTGTGGAGTAGTAGTCATAGGCCTCTTTCACAAGTATAAACTTGTAGTCTATCCCGGCCAACATCGTTTAGATTGTGGGATTAGAAATAACAATTTTGAAATAAAATATGACATTATTTTATTTTTTGTGTAGTCAGTAGTGGAGCCACATATATGGAAGGGGTATCAATTGACACCTTTTGTCAAAAAATTACAATGTATAACTAGGTGAAAAATGATTTTTATGTACATATACTTATACTACTATATATTGATTCCCTTTGGTTTTTTAGTAAATTACTTCTTGATATTTTGACCGCTTTAGTAGAATTTTTGACTTAGCTGTTGTGTAGTTAAATTATTTTTATATCGAGATTAGCAATCCTAAGAGGAGTTATACCACAATTAGGATATTATTCTTATACCATCCTTTATGTGATTCTCCATCACTAATTTTGAGATAAAATATTAACTCAGAAAGATGTCCTTTAAAGTTTTTTTTCTAAAGTCTTTTAAAAAATTAAAGTTAAATTTAAAATAAGAAAATTTATCCTAACTTATTTAGTATAAAATCAACATATATTTTATAATATACCATATATATTTAACTTTTATCCAATAAATAACCAATAAAAGTATAATTAAAAATAATAATCTCTAATTATTTACTCACTTTCCATATTATAGTTCTGTTATTATAATCTCAAATGAATTAAGTAGAGTAAAAAGGAAAATGTGAGTCTTATTACCTTATTGTTGTTATTGTTTATCTGTTGCTTTATTTTTATTGTTCTTGAGCCGAGGGTCTTTCAAAAACAACCTCTCTTCCTTCATGAGATTGGGGTAAGATCTGCGTACGCACTTCGCTCGATTTATGTAACGACCCGGCCGGTCGTTTCATGAGTTACTGCTCCGTTTTCCCTTTTTCTGCTTCTTTATGCTTTGTTCATCTGTGTTATATGGTATCGGGTTGGTTGGTTCGAATTCGGAAAGGTTTTGAAAAGGTTTGAGACACTTAGTCTCTTTTGAGTAAGCTTAAGTTGGAAAAGTCAACCGGATATTGACTTATGTGAAATAGATCTCGGATGTGCATTTCGATGGTTCGAATAGCTTCGTGAGGTGATTTGGGACTTAGGAGCATGATCGGAATGTGTTTTGGAGGTCCGGAGTGGAAGTTGCTGAACCTGTCCCGGGGGTCTCGGGATGGTTTCGGATGGTTATCGAAAAGTTTAGAAACTTGAAGTTGCAGTTGAAGTTGCTGAACCTGTCATAATCGCACTTGCGGATTGGGGACCGTAGGTGCGGGCCCGCAGATGCGTCCAAGGGCAAGAAGTCAAGAAGTCGCAGGTGCGCTTCCTGGAACTTAAGTGAATTTCGTAGATGCGCACCTGGGACCGCAGGTGCGAGGTTTTTGACTGCAGAAGCGGTTTAGCTGGGGCAGAACATATAAATTTAACCCTTCACGACTTTTGAGTGGTTTTCACCATTTTCATGCGGGTTTGAGCTTGAGGGAGCATTTTGAAGAGGGATTACAAGGAGATTTCGTGGAGGTAAGGTTTTTGGACCCTAAACTTGTTCTATGATAGTTTTTAACTGTTTAAGCTTGAAATTTGTGGTAATTAGTGGTTAAAATTGGGGGTTTAGGGCTTGGAAATTGGAGACCTAAATGTAGGGATGTGAGGGGTCATTTGTGGTCGGATTTTGATATTCTTGGTATGCATGGACTCGTGGGAGGATAAGGATTTCATTGATATAATTTTTATCCGATTCCGAGACGTGGGTCCGAGGGTCGGGTTTGGTAAATTTCGGGATTCGTGTTGTAATTTGATTATTTTCCCACGGGCTTCGTTCCCTTAGCATATTCTAATGTTGTGAATCAGATTTTGGGTAGATTCGACGCGAGTTGAGGCCGAGTCGAGAGGCAAGGGCGTCGCGGAGTAGTATGTCATCTGGTTTGAGGTAAGTAACCATTGTACATCTGGACCTGAGGGTATGAAACCCCGATATTTCGTACTGTTTGATAAATGAGGTGACGCACATGCTAGGTGACGAGAGTGTGGGCGTGCACCGGTAGGGATTGTGACTTGGTCCGTCCCGTAGTGGCTATTAAGCCGCGTATTTGGTTTGAAACCTTCCGATATTCCGTATTTTAGTGACTTATGCTATATTTTGGGATGAATGCCATGTTTGGGGCCTTGGTGCCGACCTGTTTAAACCCTTAGGATTATTTTTATTACTTTCCTCACTCTATTTGATTGAAAAGCATATCCTCAGTCATGTTTTGCCTGTTTATTGTTTAAAACCGGTTTCATTACTATACTTCTTAATATATGAAAACTGTTTGGGCTGGGTCCCCTGATTTTCATCGATATGCCCGAGTGGCCGTGAGGTTAATGACTGAGAGAGGTTGAGGACCCTATGGTGAGGATTATATATACATTATGGATCGGGCTGCACGCTGCAGCGATATTTTATTTTATATATATATATATATATATATATATATATATATATATATATATATATATATATATATATATATACCGGGCTGCACGCCGCAGCGATTATTATATATATTGGAGCGGGTTGCACGCAGCAACGATTATTATTATTATTATTATTATTATTATTATTATTATTATTATTATTATTATTACTATGAGCTAATTATTGAGCCGGAGTGCTGAGAGTGGGTACTGTGTGACGAGAGTTGAGTCGCGAATGACTGAGAGGCTTGCCCTAGGGGCTATACTTATGAGGGATATTTTGCCCGAGGGGCCTGTTTTTAATATTTACTGTTTTCGCTCTTCTTTTATACTAAGCCTCTACTGAAAATGTTGAATAAATAATTTCAAAGACTTGATTTAAACTGGAGATTTTACGAGTGAATTGACTATTTAACTGCAGATCTTTGACTTGATGTTTTTGTTGAGATTTCTTGATATATGATTTTAAATGCTCATCACTGCACTCAAACTTTATGTACTTTAGTTACTTACAGAGTTGGTGTACTCACGTGACTCCCTGCACCTTGTGTGCAGATCCAGGTGCTCGTACTTCAGAGTGAGAGTTTCCAACACTCTCAGAGTATTTCCGGAGATCGCAAGGTAGCTGCACGGCGTTCAGCCCTGCTTTCCCCTTCCTATCTTAGTATTCTGTTATTTCAGACTTATGATGTATTATTCGGTTAGTGTTTGGGTTGTATTTAGAGGCTCTTGACCAGTGACATCGGATTTGTTGGGTTGTGTTGGTATTTTGTACTGGCTTTCCGCATATTCTGTTTTATTCATTTATTTCCTATGGCGAATTTGAGACTTATTCGATATTAGCAAAAATGACTTTTATAAAGATTTTGTTGTGGTAAATATTTAGTTGGCTTGCCTAGTATTGTGATAGGCGCCATTACAATTGGGATATTTGGGATCTTGACAATTTATTGTTGTTGTTGTTGAAAAAGGAAGAGGTGTATGACCAGTATATAGGAATGGAGCGAGTGATTAGTGGGTGAAAGGGCGAAGGGAAGGTAAGTAATAATTGTGAACTTTCACGTCTGTTTCTATCTTTGGGTTCATAAAATCTGCCATATCTGATTAATGTGAGGGGGGGGGGGGGTGTAGTTATTTCTTGCGCTTCTCAATGCGAAATAACGTCAATCAAATCACCAGAAAAAAGCACAATCATTCCTTTTGTCAGTTGTAATTTGAAGTTTGTGTGTTCAAAGACAAGTTGCTTTTCCAATATGGTAGAACACAACGCACCATACCTATTACTACCTTCCTTGTCGATCGGGTCAATGAATTAATTGGTAGTTGGACTGTAGATGTAATAATGTAATATAACAAATGACAAGCCGTCGTTCCTTTTTTTCTTCCTCTCGTAAGGTTAAACATAAAAGATGTACCGTATAAGAATATCTGTTCTGATATAAGATTAAGTATACTAATCATATCATCTAAAATTTTTGTGCGTATAAAATCTTAATTTTCACTTACGACCAAATAAGAAGTTTAAGTTTATTTATTTTAAAATTTAGGAAGAGGTAAATTATTTTGGAACAGACTAAAAAGGATATGCCGTATAAATTGCACAGAGGGATTAATTTTTTTTCCAAAACTGTTGGTCAAATACCTTAATTTCCCATAAATGGACAATTACAATTTCAAAATGTTTATTGCCAAACATGCAATAAATTAAATATTGTTGACGAAGCGAGACAAATGTTGTTGAAAGTAGGATTTCAAGGAGAAGCTAAATTAAGGGGAAGTTGTTATAATTACCAATATCCCCACACACAAAAATGATAAAGTAGAATTTTCTCAAAAATATTCTTTATGAATTTAACAAATTAAAGTGGGGGCAATTTATTAATTGATTAATTAATTAAGAAATATGGATCGAACAACTAGCAGTATACAACTGGATAAAGCAATTAACGCGCCCTTGGAGGGTTCACATGTGAGCTGCATGCTAATTAAAAAAAAAAAAAGATTTAGATAATATCGTGCTAAGTGCAAATTTTTGATATGCTAGTTGTACGTAGTAAACTAGTTTGGAATATTATTTTTTTTCTTTATTTATCTAAACTACCAAGTTAAGATGTCATGAGGCAAATTATGAGTTTCTTTTTACAAGGATTTGGCCAGAATTAATAGGAAAGCATTCTCATCTAAAATTGATTTAAAACCTTTTTCTATTGGCTATTAAAATATATTAAAAAGGGTTATCATACTACTGAAACAGTATCAATCGGACGAAAGTAACAGTACTATATGTTTCGAAAATTACTCCGTGAAACGAATTAAGATTATTCTAAACTTAATGAGTTGTCGACATTATAAATATTCTAAGATTAAATGTTTGAATTGGTCAATTGCTTGGCTAAGACGTAGAGATAGACAGAAGAATATCCTTGATTCCATCGACAAACACACTAATTCTAAAAGCTTTCTTAAGTAAGCTTTCCTAACTTTGGTTTCCTAACTTATGGCTTGTTAATCATTTAAGAAAGGACATAATGACCATATATTATAATATTCAATGGAATAGATATGTTTTAGAATTACGATGGAACCTCTCTATAACAGTTTCCTTTATTTCGGGTTTTTTTGAATGTTATAACAAACTACATTTATAGAGAACATATCTTATAACATGTCATGAAAATAGGTTTCATAAAAAACATAACTTTTACAATGAATGACTATTTTATAGCAATTCTATTATAGAGAGATCTGACTATACATACTTGTTTGATTGGTCATGTTGAATAAAAGTTTATGAACAGTAAATAATAAGTGTAATATTTGATTTGTGATAAAAAAAAATATTGCATTAAGAGCAATGCTTCATTTTCAGTGTTTAATTCTTGCATAATGGTAGTGGTAACATCAAAATAAATGAAAATATATACTCCCTCCATTTCGACTTAGATGATGAAGATCGAGACACTACATTCTAAGAGGAAAAAAAAGAGGGGTTTTGAAACATGTAGTCCTAAAATTTAAGGGCTAAAAGCTTTGTGGGGTCATGATTTTGTGAGGCTATTGAAAGCTTCTCATTAAGGATAAAGTGGATAAAATAAAAAGTTTAAAGTCTAATTGTTTCCAAATATAGAAATGTGTCATTCTTTTTGGAATGGACTAATAACCAGTTTGGTCAAGCTCTTTTTGGTGCCAAAACTGCTTTTTTTGGCCGAAGTGCTTGTGTCAAAATTGAGGTGTTTGGCTAAATTTTTAGAAGGAAAAAAGTGCTTTTGAGGAGAAGCGAAAATAATTTTTGAGAAGCAGAAAAATGTAGCTTCTCTGCAAAATTACTTTTTTGAGAAGCACTTTTGAGAAAAATACACTTAGAAGCAGTTTTGAAAATCTTGGACAAACACTAATTACTACTCAAAAGTGCTTTTCAAATTAGTAAGCCAAACACAAATCGATTCTCACCGAAAACACTTTCTTGAACAACACTTTTGGAAAAATACTTTGGCCTACAATAAGGAAAGTGTGTTATTTAAAAGCAGATGAGTATTATTTTAAGTGAGATTAAATGTGACGTAATGCAATGAAATAAATACTCTTTTCACATAAAGTTGTGTTAGAACCTCTATTGCAAATTGCAAGTATAACCGAAGGTTTGCGTAAGAATTTATGTTTGGAATATCTGAAAACAACTTAGTAACATTTTATAATTTTTTCAGTTAAAATGATTATGTTTGTTTTTTTCCCGAAAGAGGAAATTACGGACTCAATATTCTAGTGCAGCAATTGCATCAAATGAAATAGTCCAACAAATTTTTTGTTTATAAAGAAGCCAAAAAAAACAAAAAATAAAAAATAAAAGAAAAAATATAAGGAAGCCAACAAGAAATGAAATAGTCCAACAAATTAGGAGAATGTACATTTTGCGAGCAATAAAAAATGGAAAGCAGAATTTGTAAGATATATACTCCTATATTATAAACTGTTTAGCCAATAAGACAAAAAGAAAAACTGGTAAATATTTTACAAATATAATGGAGCGCTCAGCTGAACAACTGCCTATAAATAGTACCCCTTTTTCCCTACGAAGGCCAAAAAGGAAAATTGCAGCTTCTTCTGCTCTCATTCTCATTTCCAAATATCCTTTCTTCTTCTCTTGTTCCCTTTTAGTCTCATTATTATTCACGTAAACATATTACACATATATAGAGATAAAAATTATATAAAAAGACTGGAAAATATAATAAGAATGGAGGAAGAAAGAAGATCAAAGTTTAAGAGGATTTGTGTATTCTGTGGAAGCAGTTCTGGCAAGAAAAGTAGCTATCAAGAAGCTGCTATTGACTTGGGTAAAGAGCTGGTAACTATTTTAACCTTTTTCTTCTCCATTTTTTTCTCTATTTTTGTGCGTTTTTTTTTTAGAAAAGCTTTGATTTTTAAGCCCTTCCATTTTTTCTTTTTTCAGAGGCAGAAATTTCTGTGCTTTTCATGAATAAACTACGATTTTCAAGTCTTTGTTATTTTCTTTTCTTCTTTATTTCTGTTTCCAGAAGTAGAAAGTTTCGTGCTTTTTTGTGGAAAAATATGATTCTGTAACCCTTCTTCCTTTCCAACTTTTACAGTCTGCTTTTACTTTCTTTGTTGCACCCGATCTTTAACCGGTTTAAAAGATCAGAGAATCCATTTTTATAATTTTGAGTTCCTCTTTTACAGTCTGTTTTTCCATTTTTAATAAAACTCAAAGAGAAGTTCTCCTTAAGTGTTGATTTATGTTAAAAAGTCGTCTTTTGTTTCTATTGTTGTATTCTTTTTGTTTAATTTATTTTCACATTTTCTTTCCCAAACACCTGTCGAACTTTCTAGGTGGGTATGTTGTTGTGAGGGAGAAAATGCAGGAAATATTTAGGTTTTTTTTTTCTGTTTGGCATGAGAGAAAGAATGGAGGGGAAAAATAAAATAAAATAAAATAATTGCTAGCTGTAGACTGTCTGTAAGTTAAGCAGTGTTCTTGCATGATCTTATAGTTTTTATGGTTTTAGTAAATTCCACTGTCTTTCGATGGGGGAACAGAACGTGCCATCTTGTTATCATGGCTCCTTTCATTTGTGTTTTCTTCTTTAATTTTTCGATCTAAACCTTTTAAGAGAATTTAAAAATGCACATGCATGTGTGGAATATATAATTAATATATACAATTCTTTGGTGTAGAACTGGTTTTCTGGGAAGTAACAGTTTCTGATTTAATATTGAGTACTACAGTATAATGCTAATGTAGTTTCATATGTAAGTTTTTATTTTTTGCTGTAATATGATGACTGAGAAGTGCTAATAAATGGTTTGATTATGTTGTGGAAGGTGGAGAGAAGGATAGATTTAGTGTATGGAGGTGGAAGCATTGGTCTCATGGGTCTTGTTTCTCAGGCTGTTCATGATGGCGGCCGCCATGTTCTTGGGTAATTATCCATACCTTTTCTCTTGCATTTAATGTAATTTTTACACTGTCACGTCAGTTATAGAACTAGTTGCTCCAAAAAATAAGGCATACAACATTCTACAATACGTTAGATTATACTGATAGCGTAAAAATAAAAATTTGTATTGTGCTACTAATGGACCTTGTCTGTATAAGATTGTCTTAAATATTTAAGTAATTTTTTAAAGTTAGATCTCAAGACCTGGCTAAAGGCAGACATCATGGGATCAAATGCTGAAATATTTTGATAATTGAAGTGTTGTGTCTCACCCTTGTTGGCCTTTTTGGCGCACAAATGGGTCATTTTCTGAACACGTAAATAATTTTTTGTTCCTACGATATCGAACAACATCTTCCTAACACGTAAATGTTGTTGTTGTAAATCTTTTCCTAAAAGTATCTTGCATGTCCTAGAGCTTTAATTTTTGGCAGTTATTAACAAGTAAATAAAGAATAATTGGTGGGAAATTAAACTTTTGGAGACTTTTAGACATTGAGTGAAGCATTTCCAGATCTTCAAAACATAGGGACAGTGTAGAATTTATTTCTTAGCTCAACAAAAAAAGCTATGTTAGCATTTTGTTATATCTTGAATGTCATTAATAATGTAAATGGTTGTACCATTGCAGAGTGATTCCAAAGACTCTTATGCCTAGAGAGGTACGACTTTGAAATCGTTTTCTATCAAGTTTCATTTCATGTTTAACCCATGCTAAAAAGTCTATTGTGGTTCTGAATGTTGTAACAGTTAACTGGTGAAACTATTGGAGAAGTGAGAGCAGTTTCCGGTATGCATCAAAGGAAGGCCGAGATGGCCCGGCAAGCTGATGCCTTCATTGCCCTCCCCGGTAAATCATCAGCATTTGTATTGCATATTACTGCAGGATTCGTGTCGTAAACTTTAGTGACATCAAATTTTTTATGAGGAATCGATGTTCTACTGTCTCAATTTCAGGTGGTTATGGTACCCTTGAAGAACTTCTTGAAGTCATTACATGGGCTCAACTTGGAATCCACCAGAAACCAGTGAGACATCTGCACTTCATTCTTTTACATAGTGAAATATGCATCAGAATATCAAAGTGATTGAACAATTTAATGTGAAAATAATGTTGGTAGGTCTTGACTGAGGTCTAAATGAAACATTCTCATATATGGAGTCACTTTTTTAAGTATATACTCAAGTAATAAGAAGTATGAAAAATTAGTATTTAATGACGCAAAGTTTGAAACTAAATGTCCCTTTGAATTTAAAGGAAATCAAGGACTTGATAAAATCCTGCTTGTGAAGATGGTCATAGCTTGAACTTTTATCTTTTGACCAAAAATTCAAAATCATTCCTTAGTTCCATCATTCTCCGAAGACTCTAATGGACTTTTGTTATTCCACATTATGCGTCTAGTCCCCCACATATGAGATTACACTGGATTTGTTGTTGTTGTAGTACAATAAGCGATCTAGTCATTTTCTATACATTTTTTATCTACACATCGTTTACCATTTGGACATTTCTAACTTTTATGATTTCAACTCTTATGCCCTTACATTTGAAATTGAAACTTGATAATACTCTAACCAACACAAGAAATTCTACAGCTTGACATTTTTTGTGTTACCTTTTCCACGACATACCTTATTTTAGAGTTTCTTCGCATGCCTAAAGAATTTTTCCTGCTGGGGTTCTACATTCCAGTCAAAATCATAACGAAACTGAAAAAAGAATCGAAGCACGTGGTCCTTAATTTATGTTCACATGGAAAGATTATACAAGATATGCACGTTCTAACCATCGTCATTCTTCATGATCCTGTTTAAATGGCAAGAAAAGAGCTTCTTAAGCATTAGAATAATGAAAATGTTGGTCCAAAGAAGGCCGCTTTATCATTTATATAGTTACTTATTTAACTACTAATCGAATCCAAATCTAATTAATTTATGCAGGTGGGGTTGTTAAATGTTGAAGGTTACTATAATTCCTTGTTGTCTTTTATCGATAAGGCCGTTGATGAAGGCTTTATATCTCCAACTGCACGTCGCATAATCGTGTCTGCTCCAACAGCTAACGAGTTGATCAGAGAACTTGAGGTATATATATGAATTTATTTACAGTAAAATAAACATTATTTTAAAAGGACAAATATAAAACTTGTTTAGGTTCTTTGTACACACTCCAACTTGAAAAGGCTCAGCAGTAAGTTGCTATTTTAATGGTAAAATGGCGTGTCCCACTTGAGGCGTTTCAGTCTGTTAGAAACTTCTTAATATTTATAATATATGTCGGTTGACATGGTTTATCATCATTCTTTTCTTTGTTTTCTTTTTAATTTTTTTTCTTCCTCCTGTTACAGGAACATGTACCAGAGAAGGATGAAATTATATCGAAATTGATTTGGGAGGATGAAATTCAGAGATATAATTATACGCCGGAATCAAATGTCCCTACGTAAAAATGTCTTTCTGTTCCTTTGCTTCTTTGGTATTTAGAAATTCCTGTATACATAGTAGTTTATGCATTGCCAAAGGTCTCTGCAGTAAAGAAGCTCTGCTCTCTTTTTCATGCCCTTAGAAATGACTTAGTAGTTCCAATATAAATATACGTATCCGAGAGAGAAAAAAGAAGAAAATATCAGTTTTTGTGGATCTATAGAATCCATTTTGTTCAAGCATTATGCTTTTTAAAGTACAGTTTTTGTGGATCTTGAGAGAGCCATTTTGTTCAGGCATTATGCTTTTGTCTGTTTACTTGTATTAACCCTTTTTATTGTAAAGCCATTGGTGTTCCTACTTAAAAATGTGTGAACATCGCCCTTGCCCTCTTTCTTCCTTTTTATTTTGTATAATAAATGTCAAATTCGATCAAGCCTATGTGTATAATAAATCTCAAATTCGAACAAGCCTATGTGTATAATAAATCTCAAATTCAAACAAGCCTTAAGGACATTGCTCTTGCCCAGGTCGGCTAACATACAGCATACATTAGAACTAATATTCTTAACAAGATAAATATGTGCCACCCTATCTGTTTCCAGATTAATTATACCAAAAGGGGGTGGTGTAGGTAGTAGTTGATAAGTAGTTGCTTTGATTGAGTGCATGTCGTGCCAGTTTGTGTGCCACTTTGTTCCTTTCCCTGAAGTTATGGATGATCAATGGCTCCTTCAGCTTGTGCATTAACCACCTGCATGATTGGATGATAGAATTATGGAACAGAGTGTGATATTAGAAGCTTAATTACCTCAGTTGCATCCGTTTCTACAACCAGAGGAGTTAGTCTATGAGTTAGAGCTAACTTGAGACCTTCCTTGAGAGCCTCCAGTTCAACTTGTAATGGGGAGGTAGCTGAGACAGTGTTTTGGAAACCCAAAGTCCAATTTCTAGCCTGATTCCAAAATACCCCTTCAATACCCCATACGTTAAAATTATCCTTGAAAGCACCATCAATATTAAGTTTGAAGAAAGATTGAAGAGGTTTATGTCATGCAACACTTATTGCATGGGAATGAACAGTGATTTTTTCCTTATGAGTAAGAAGCTTATATTCAGTCGCCAAGTTTAGAGCTTCTTTTGGATTATAAATCGAAGATAGGTTTCATGGTTGTTTTTATTTCTATTTAGCCAAATCCCCCAGAGAATAAAAGGGTAGAGTTTATCCCAATGAAGGTGTGGAGAATGACTGGGGTTGCCTAGTTTCTTTATCTTATCAAGCCAATAGGAGTCATTATTTAGGGAGAACCTATTCAATCCACTCAAATATTAAAAATTGAGGACAACTTTACAATTTAAGAAGATATGGGCTATGGATTCATTTTCGTTTTTACACACAGGGCAGATAGAATCAATGTTAAGACCGATTTGATGAAGATAGGACCGCGTTGGTAGTCTATTGTGGTAGCATTTTCAAAGTAAGAATTTTATTTTGTTAGGGCATTGTAAAGACCAGATCCAACTGAAATCAGTTAAGCTAGTTGAACCGGTCCTAATTAAATTATAGCAACTTTCTGAGGAGAAGTTTCCATCCCCGTTAGTTTCCAATACATTAAATCGTGTGAGTATTTGCTAGGGTGAATAGACAGGATATTATTTTTGATATCTATGAGGAGGTCAAAGGGAATTTTATTAAGATCCCAGTCATTGTCATGCCAAATATCAATGATGGTGAGGTCGTTACTGGATGAAGGGAGGGGACCTTCCACTAATTGTCTAAGGTTTTTGGATTTTAGGATCCAGTTTGAATCTCATATGTTCATGGTGGAGTGAGTGTGAGGGATCCATTTTGTGCCCTTGGAGCATACTTCCCATCCTTTAATAACACTTTTCCAAATGAAAGAAGTGTTCTTTAAATTTAAGGAGGAATTGTAAATAGAAGAGAGAGTTTTGGACCAGGGCTTATTTGGATTTTGAATCAGCCTCCAAGCGAGGTTAGCTAAGCTGACTAAATTTTTGTGCTTAGCTGAGTGGATGCCAAGGCCTCCATTATGCCTATCTTTGGTTAGGGTATCCCAAGAAATTAGATGAATTTTTTTGGATGTGTTAGTAGTCCCCAAATAAAATTTCTTAAATTCTAACAAGCCTATAACAGCCAGTTCTACAATTTAGTACTAAACTTAAGTAAAATATCATATCAATGTATTGATTAATGAAAGCATTTTGAAGAAAAGATTTTGGTTCATTCAAACACCCCATAGTTTTTGTGGTTATTTTCTATCCATTGTTTGACATTATCACGTATGAGAAGGGTTAGCTTTCATAATAAAAAGTGTCAAATACAATACATGTATATAACAGCAAAAGATATATTAATCTGGAGAACAAGCATATTGTATACGAGTAAAACCGGTCTCGTAGTACATCCCGTTCTTCGACATGATAAGCCAAGCTCTAGATATGGTAGCGGGGGGGCCTAGACCTCGGTAGAGATCTCATCAGTTTTGGGTCCGGACTAACACGCTCGCCCTCGAGGATATCGGGGTCGTGATTCGGTTTCGGTTCTGGCATTGATTAACTCGAAGAACGTTGTCAGGTAGTCAAGCTCGGCCAACAGAAGGCCGTGATATCCGTGACCGACCGAATATCACGGCGCAGATCTCGACACGTATCGACATGAGATCGACAATCAGTTACTTAGGGGATTTTTACCTTTTATAGAGTTGTACCTAATATAGGACTCCCCTACTATATAAAGGGGGTCTGATTATTTGTAAAAGACATTGTAACACGCACTCCAAAGCAATACATTATTTTTCTCTTTAAGCTCTTATTCAACTGTGTCTTGATACCGGTCAAAGTGCATTCAGTTCGAGGGTGTCTAACCTCCCAAGACTGTATGTGTTCCATTTGTGTGGTTTGAATTTACTTTATCATTGTTTGTTTCAATTGCAACTTAATTTATTGCTTTGTGTCAAGTTAATCCGTATATCCTTAAAACCACTTACAAATTTAATATTATCCGATTTTAAGGGTAAACAGTTTGACGCCGACCGTGGGGCTAAGGATAATAGTGGTTTTTTAATACAAATTTCCATAACACACACTACTTTACACTTACCCACCGATCTTGAAAACAGCGTCCGCAGAGATGTCTGATCGTTTGCACAAAGCACGCATGGCGGTGAAGATGGTTGAATCAACTTGCGGGTAATTTCGACATATTACAGGCTCACTACGCAGCGATAGCCCAACTTCAGAGCCAGAGCCACACGCCGAGCAGGATTGAGCCCGAACCATCCCGGGAAGTCGTCCACAGAGATGAATCGATCCCGAAGAGGTCGAATGAAAAGGAGGCAGGGACCAACCCCAAAATTATGAAGATGCTCGAAGAAATAACGAAACGGATTGAATCGAGGGAGAAGAAAATCAAGCAAATGACAAGAAGGTGGAAACCTTCAATTCAAGGGTTGATCAAATCCCAGGAGCACCATCGATATTGAAGGGCCTAGACTCCAAGAAGTTAGTTCAGAAACCCTTTCCTCCAAGTGCCGCTCCAAAGCTGATTCCTAAGAAGTTCCGCATGCTCGAGATTCCTAAGTACAACGGAACGACCGATCCAAATGAGCGAGTGACTTCTTACACATGTGCCATCAAAGGGAGCAATTTGGAGGATGATTAGATCGAGTCTGTCCTACTAAAAAAGTTCGGGGAAACTCTGTCCAAAGGGGCCATGTACAACTCATGAGATTGGTAAGGAAAAAGGCCATGCCGAGATAAACTCTACAAGCCTGACTTGGGATTGGAGAAATAAATATATAGAATATTTGAAGGCCGGTGGCCCTGCGCATGGAGGCAGCCCGGTTTAGCTTGTCTGAAGACGGAACCCTGTTCAGAAGAACGTTCGATGGCCCACTAGAGATATGTCTAGGACCAGGAGATAGAGAGTACGTTCAGAGAGAAGTTCACTAGGGCACCTGCGAAAATCATTCAAGCACCGAATCATTGGTTCGAAAGGTAATCAGAGCCGGCTATACTGGATCGACATGGAAAAGGATGTGAAAGAGTTCGTACGAAAATCTGATGAATGCCAAAGACATGCTCCGAAAATTCATCAATCCGGGGAGTTGTTGCATTCGGTGTTGTCACCATGGCGGTTCATGAAATGGGGAATGGACATTGTTGGCCCCCTTCCATGGGCACCCGGTAAGGCTCAATTTATATTGTTTGTGACTAACTATTTTCTACGAGGGTGGAAGCCCAGGCATACGAGAAGGTCAGGGAGAAGGAAGTCATCGATTTCATTTGGGACCACATCATATGCCGGTTCGGAATGCTGGCCGAGATCGTGTGCGATAACAGGAAACAATTCATCGGCAGCAAAGTAAGCAAGTTTCTTGAAGACCACAAGATCATAAGGATCCTATCAACACCCTACCACCCTATTGGGAACGGAAAAGTAGAATCTACCAACAAGACAATACTCCAAAACCTCAAAAAGAGGTTAACCGACGCCAAAAGAAAATGGAAGAAAATCCTGCCCGAAGTCCTATGGGCGTACCGTACGACCTTAAAGCCAGTACCAGAGCCACCCCATTCTCGCTGAGCGTCTACGGCGCGGAAGCTCTAATACCGCTCGAAGTCGGAGAACCAAGTCTCAGGTTCCGATACACAACCAAAGAATCGAATGACGAGGCCATGAATACGAGCCTGGAGCTATTAGATGAAAGGCGTGAAGCCGCCCTTGTCCGGTTAGCCACCTGAAAATAGTGGATCAAGAGATATTACAATCGAAGAAAGCTGACAGGTAGTCAAGCTCGGCCAACAGAAGGCCGTGATATCCGTGACCGATCGAATATCACGGCGGAGATCTCGGCACATATCGACATGAGATCGACAATCAGTTAATTAGGGGATTTTTACCTTTTATAGAGTTGTACCTAATATAGGACTCCCCTACTATATAAAGGGGGTCAGATTACTTGTAAAAGACATTGTAACACGCATTCCAAAGTAATACATTATTTTTCTCTTTAAGCTCTTATTCAACTGTGTCTTGATACCGATCGAAGTGCATTCAGTTCAAGGGTGGCTAACCTCCCAAGACAGTAACTGTTCCATTCGTGTGGTTTGAATTTACTTTATCATTGTTTATTTCAATTGCAACTTAATTTATCTCTTTGTGTCAAGTTAATCCGCATATCGTTAAAACCACTTACAAATTTAAATGTTATCCGACTTTGAGGGTAAACAGTTTGACGCCCACCGTAGGGATAAGGATAATAGTGGTTATTTGATACAAATTTCCATAACACACACTACTTTACACTTACCCACCGATTCTAAGAACAGCGTCCGCAGAGATGTCCGATCGGTTGCGAAGCACGCAAGACAGCGAAGATGGTTGAATCAATTTGAAATGTTATAGGCTCACTACGCAGTGATAGCCCAACTTCAGAGCCAAAGCCACACGCTGTGCAAGATTGAGCCCGAACCATCCTGCGAAGTCGCCTACAGAGATGAATCGATCCCGGAGAGGCCAAATGAAAAGGAGTCGGGGACCAACCCCAAAATTATGAAGATGCTCGAAGAACTAACGAAACGGATAGAATCGGGGGAGAAGAAAATCGAAGCAAATGACAAGAAGGTGGAAACCTTCAATTCCAGGGTTGATCAAATTCGAGGAGCACCACCGATATAGAAGGGCCTACACTCCAAGAAGTTTTTTCGAAAACCCTTTCCTCCAAGTGCCGCTCTAAAGCTGATTCCTAAGAAGTTCCGCATGCCCGAGATTCCTAAGTAAAACGGGACGACCTATCCAAATGAGCAAGTGACTTCTTACACATGTGCCATCAAAGGGAACGATTTGGAGGATGATTAGATCGAGTCTGTCCTGCTAAAAAATTTCGGGGAAACTCTGTCCAAAGTGGCCATGATATCGAAGAAAGAATCGTAAGCTCATGTCGTTTCTCATCGTCTACTCTCCGAAAAATGAGGGGACTATCTGTATACGGGTAAAACCGGTCTCGTAATACATTCCGATCTCCGACATGATAAGCCAAGCTCGAGATATGGTAACAGAGGGCCTAGACCGAGGTAGATATCTCATCAATTCTGAGTCTGAATCATAACGCCTGTCGTCGAGTATATCGGGGTCGTGATTCGATGTTGGTTCTAGCCTTGATTAACTTCGAATAACGTTGTCAGGTAGTCAAACTCGGCCAACAAAAGGCCGTGATATCCGTGACCGACCGAATATCACGATGGAGATCTCGGCACATATCGACATAAAATCGACAATCAGTTAATTAGGGGATTTTTACCTTTTATAGAGCTATACCTAATATAGGACTCCCCTACTGTATAAAGGGGGTCTGAATTGTAAAAGACATTGTAACACGCATTCCAAAGCAATACATTATTTTTCTCTTTAAGCTCTTATTTAACTGTGTCTTTGTTGGCCCAAGTAAAGTGTTGGGGAAAATCCTACTGAGTAGTAGTTCATGGTTTTTTCACCTTTTGAGCCGGGTGTTTTCCACGTAAAAATACTTATGTTCTTTACTTTTTGCATTTATTATTTCCGCAATAGTAGTTTAAGGAACACATAGAAGAACCAGGTCATTCTATAATCCGTGCACGCGAAAATTAGACACCACATGAATCACCCCCTCTTGTGTGGCATTGAAGTATAAAACATCAATTGGTATCAGAGCAGGTTCTCCTTGAAGAGACTTATACCTTAGGAAAATATCAATATGAGTGGACCACCGTGAAACTGGAAAGGACAATCCACTGCTAGGCTACCACTCTTTAATGGCCAGTACTACTCATTGTGGAAAAATAGGATGAGAGATCATATTATAGGAGAGGACTATGAGCTATGGGACATTGTCACCGATGGTCCACTGGCTACCTTGAAGAAAAATGCTGAAGGAGTAGATGTGCCAAAAACAAGAGTTGATTGCAATGCTGTGGATTTGAGGAAGTTGGAGAAGAATGCTAAAGCCAAGAAATGGCTTGTTCGTGGTCTTGGTCCAGATGAGTACAGCAGAATCCAAGCCTGTACCACTGCTATGAAAATTTGGGACACACTGCAAGTGGCACACGAAGGAACACCACGGGTGAGGACATCTATAGGAACTCTACTGTACTCTCAATATGAGAGTTTTGCTATGAAGGAAAGAGAAAATATCCAAAAAATTTACACAAGGTTCAATACACTGACAAATGAACCAGAATCTCTTGGAAGGTTTATTCCTGAATAAGAAAGGGTCAAAAAGATATTGACTAGAGTTTTGCCTATCACTTGGGAGAGTAAATCACTGCCATCTAGGAATCAAAGAATATTGTCACTATCCCACTGGATGAATTAATTGGAAATCTTACTGCCTATGAACTTAGGAGACAGACCATAAAGATGGATGCACCTAAGAAGGAAATTAGTTTGGCTCTCAGAATCTCTTGGAAGGATTATTCCTGAATAAGAAAGGTTCGAAAAGATATTGACTAGAGTTTTGCCTATCACTTGGGAGAGTAAATCACTGCCATCTAGGAATCAAAGAATATTGCCATTATCCCACTGGATGAATTAATTGGAAATCTTACTGCCTATGAACTTAGGAGACATACCATGAAGATGGATGCACCTAAGAAGGAAATTAGTTTGGCTCTCAGAATCACTAAAGGTTCTGATCTTGAAGATGATGAAATGGCCATGATAACCAAAGACTTCAAGAAGTACCTAAGGAGAGGAAAAAGGTTCTTCAAGAAGTGGAAGCTACAGCAAATCAAAAGCCCCTGAGAAACAAACCAATAATGGGTGCTACAAGTGTGGGAAGACTGATCACCATATCAAGAACTGTCCTCTGTGGGAAACTGAGTGGAAGAAGGAAAGAGCTAAATGAAGGAACATGAAAAAGGAACAGGTTCAACCCAAGAAAAGCAACAACAAAGGATCAACAAAGGCTATGGTCGCTGCTTAGGGAGATAGCTCAGATGAAAGTTCAGATGATGATGATGCTGATGAAAGAGCACTTATGGCTGTTGGAGAATCTGTTGAAGAAGCTGAGGTAAGTGTTTCTCATCATAAAGACAAGATTAAATTTTTGTCTAAGGAAAGGTTATCTGAGTTGCTCCTAGAGTTAATTAATGAATATGAGGATGTAAATAATGAAAAAGATCAGCTGTCAAAAGAGTGTGTAGTTTTAAAAGCTAAGTGCCAAAACCTTGGAACTTAGGGCTAGTGAAAATGCTATGTTGAAGAACCAGGTTCAAAAACTTGACGCAACTGTCCTAGAACTTAGATGTGAAAATCTAAAATTTAAATTAGGAACAGGTAAAATGATAACTTATCGCACACAACTCACTTTAGAGAAAAATGTAGGAAATATGAAATATTAGTTGTACAAAAGCAATGAGCAGATAAGAAGCCTAAAGGAGGATCTAAGCAAGGTCAAGCATGAGCTAGACAGAACTTGTAAATGGAACAGGTCCTCCGATGCACTTTCATGGCTACAAGAACATCATAGTATCAACAGAAGCGGACTTGGCTTTGGGAACTCTGGACTTAAATGGATCCAAAAAGCAAGTACATCACACTTCTTGAGAACAAGATTTGCACACATTGTGGTAAAACAGGCGATTATAAAAGTGAATGCACTACAAAAGAAAAGGCAAGCGAAAAGAACAAAGAAGAATAGGCTACCAAGTTGGGCTAAAAAGAATTTTGTTCATCCTTTTGCCTATAGAAAGGGACCCAAACTAGTTTGGGTTCCTAAGACTAACCCCTGATTTCCTTTTGCAGGTCCAAGTGAAGGGGGGCAGCCAAATATGGTACATGGATAGTGGCTGCTCAAAGCATATGACAGGAAGCAAGAACCAATTCCTTTCACTTGAGGACCTTAAAGGAGGTAATGTATCCTTCGGGAATGGAAAGAAAGGTGAGATCATTGAGGTTGGCAAGGTAGGTAAGACTGAATCTCACTTTATTGAGAAATTCTACTTGATTGATGGACTGAAGTACAGTCTAATAAGTGTATCACAATTATGTGATAGAGGTAACATGGTTGCATTCACCTCTACAAAGTGCTTTATGATTAATCTTATCACTAACAAGATAATTTTGCAGGCAAAAAGAGTGAACAACATATATATTGTGGATATGTTCACACTTTCAGATAATGAACTCACTTGTTTAAGTGTGTTGGATAATGATCCCCTCATTTGGCGCAAAAGACTTGGACATGCCAGTCTAAGTCAACTCAACAAACTAATCTTTAAGAACTTGGTGATAGGACTGCCTACATTAAGTTAAAGGAAGATAAAGTTTGTGACGCTTGTGCAAGGGGGAATCAGGTAAGATCCTCTTTCAAAAGCAAGAAAATGGTAAGCACCACCAGAACGATGGAACTGGTCCATATGGATCTTTGTGGACCAATAAGAACATTAAGCAGATGTGGTAAGAGATATTTTATGGTGCTTGTTGATGATTACTCTAGGTTTACTTGGACACTGTTTCTAACATCTAAAGATGAAGCATTTGACATGTTCACTTCTTTTGTTAGAAAAACTCAAAAACAACTAGGTAATCAACTTGCATCAATTAGGTCTGATCATGGTACTGAATTTGAAAATGCTAAACTTGCTGAATTTTGTGATGAGCATGGCATAGATCATAATTTTTCTGCTCCTAGGACTCCATAACAAAATGGAGTAGTTGAAAGAAAGAATAGGACATTGGAAGAAATGGCTAGGACTATGCTTTTTTCTAGTAAACTGCCCCATAGTTTCTGGGCAAAAGTTGTGAACACTACATGTTCATCATAAATAGGTGCATGACTAGACCTCTTGTTGAGAAGACTCCCTATGAGTTACTTAAAGGGAGAAAGCCAAATATATCCCATCTTAGGGCATTTGGATGCAAGTGCTTTGTGCACAATAATGGTAAAGACTCCGTAGGTAAGTTTGATCCCAGAAGTGATGAGAGAGCATTCTTGGGATATTCTTCACATAGTAAAACTTATAAGATTTGTAACAAAAGAACTATGTGTGTAGAAGAAAGTGTACATGTGGTTTTTGATGAAACTAATATTCTTTCTGAGAGGCAGGAACATGAAGATGAAACAATTGGGTTGGTAGAAACCCAAATGAACCTACAGCCCAGATTGAAGCTGCACTAGAGGAAGGAACAGGTGATGGAACAGGTTCTTCCACCCAGGGCAACCTGACAGTGAGAACTGAACTAAGAGGAACTGATGCTCAAACCTTGAAGGAACCTGTCCATGAACTTGTTCCTCAGTAATAAAACATTGAAGGAACATCTAGGGAAAATCAGCTCGTTGTGAAACCTTACAAGTATCAAATTTCTCATCCTATTGAGAACCTAATTACTGATCCAACCTCTGGAATTAAAACCAGATTTTCTTTGAAGAATCTTTGTGCTTTTGGTACCTTTTTATCTCTTGTTGAACCTAAAAATGTTTCTAAGGCTTTGCAGGATGCAGATTGAGTGAATGCAATGCAAGATGAACTCAACCAATTTGAGAGAAGTAAAGTTTGGCATCTGGAACCAAGACCCAAGAACAGATCAGCAAATGGCACAAAATGGGTCTTCAGAAACAAACTTGATGAAGATGGAACAGTTATAAGGAACAAGACAAGATTGGTGGTTCAAGGATATAGTCAGGAGGAGGGCAGAGACTATGATGAGATCTTTGCTCTTGTTGCAAGACTGGAAGCAATTAGACTCCTCATAGCCTTTGCTACTTACATGGAATTCACTCTCCATCAGATGGATGTCAAGAGTGCCTTCCTCAACGGCTATCTAAAGGAAGAAGTGTTTGTTAAGTAACCTCCAGGCTTTGAAAACAAGGAATGTCCTGATCATGTGTACAAGCTTGACAAGGCACTTTATGGGCTCAAGCAAGCTCCAAGAGCATGGTATGAAAGATTATCAAAATTCCTGCTTGAGCATGGCTACAATAGAGGTAAAATTGACAATACTTTATTCTTGAAAGAAAAAGGTAAAGATCTCTTGGTAGTTCAGATATACGTTGATGATATAATCTTGGAGCAACTAGTGATAAGCTAAGTAAAGAATTTGCTAAACTAATGGGGAGTGAATTTGAAATGAGTATGATGGGTGAGCTTAATTTCTTTTTTGGCTTACAAATGAAACAAAAGTCAAATGGTGCTATGATCCACCAGTAGAAGTATGTAAAAGAGTTGCTTAAAATGTTCAAAATGGAAGATCCCAAAGAAATTGACACTCCTATTACAACAGCCACAAAATTGGATGTAGATGAACCTGGTTCATATGTTGATCAGATGTTGTACAGGGGAATGATTGGCTCTTTGTTATATCTCACTGCTAGCAGACATGCATTATTTTCAGTGTAGGCCTTTGTGCTAGATTTCAGGCAAATCCAAAGAAGTCTCACTTGACTGCTGTGAAGAGGATCTTGAGATACCTAAAAGGCACCACTGACGTTTGTCTATGGTATCCAAAAGGTAGTAATTTCAACCTATTGGGATATGATGATGCTGATTATGCAGGTTTTCTTGTGAATATAAAGAGCACCTCAGGTATGGCACACTTTCTTGGCTCATGTGGCCACCAAAAAGTAAAATTTTGTGGCCTTATCTACTGCTAAAGCTGAGTATGTTGCCGCTGCCTCATGTTGTGCTCAATTGTTGTGTATCAAACAACAATTAATGGATTTTGGAATTGATGTAGATTGTATCCCCATATTTTGTGATAACACTAGTGCAATTAGTATAACCAAGAACCCGATTCATACAAGAGAACTAAGCAGATAGATGTTAGGCATCATTTTTTAACAGACAATTATGAGAAGGGTTTGATCACTGTGGAATTTTATGCTATTGATAAGCAAATAGTAGATATCTTCACAAAAGCTCCAAGTAAAGATCACTTTGAAAGGAACAGGTTAGAATTAGGGATGATTAAGATCGCCTAAAAGTAACCAATTCTAACTCAAAAAATGGTTAGAAAATTTTGTGAATTTTTGTACATAATTAGATTAGATTTTGCTCAGTCTCATACTTCATCAGTATACTCTTGTGCCATATGCTAAAATGCTCATTAATCTCTAATGATATTATCTCTATTTTCTTGGAAAATTCAGACTTACACAAGAGATTTCTCAGTGAAGAACCTGGTTCATCAAGATTACTTGGTACGTATTCTCCACTCTACATATTTTGGAATAAATATATTTGGATCATGATTAAGAGAAGAGTCCCATTTAATCCTAAACTCTTTGGAACTTATCCGTTATGAAATGAACCAGTTTCATTCAAATAGAGTCCAAAACCGCATTAAGTGCCTAGATTCTAGGGACACTCCTCAATGTCTTTTCAAATTGACTTCCAGTTTGATTAGACTTCTGAAAAGGCTGGCGTTACCCAATTAAACACCTCCTCTTTAAATTGCTTAGGATTTAGTTGTTTCTTCACTTCTAAATTTTCAAGTCGTCAAAATTCTCTCCATCTTCTGTCATCTTCCTAACACACACAAACTCATTCTTTCTCACACCCAAACACAAAAATGGCAAATCCTTCTGAGAACGCATCATCACCACCCAAAGAAATCACACCCACACCATCTATCACACCTCAAACCACACCAACCTCGAAGAAAAATAGAGTCAAGATGCTTGCTCGCAAGGTTGTTGCTGGAGGAGAACAAATCAAGAAAATCAATGAAAAATTGAAAGCAAGTCATGAGGAAGAACCCTAGATATCTGATGAATCTTTCAAATTTGCTACTGAGGGGGAAGAAACTGTTTCTTCTAAAATAGAGCAGGTAACTTCTGGCCCAAATATTACTACTGAAATCATCTTTGAGGTTGCTAAAAATTTGGAGAATAGGTTCATTCTGGTGGGAACTGTGGCTGGAGTTGTGTTACATCTCGCATTTTCGTACGTTAAGGTTTCGTCTTCCGTTAATCGACGTAGACTCGGAAATAAGATTATCTTGAGGTTACACGCATTTATGCTATTTATACCAGGGAATAAGTAAGTGCTGTGAAGGATAAATGGTAAACGAATCAAAGAAATAAGTTTCGTTGAAGATTGTCGATTTGGATAAAATACGGTCCGAGCTTCAACACTCGGCTTTTATGGACTAATGCCATACAAGGTACCCTATGATCACGATAGTAGGTGTCATGACCCCAAAACCGACCCGATCGTGATGGAGCCTATCGTGGAACTAGGCCAGCAGATACAACTCCCGAATTAACCATTATTCAATAAAAGTCATTTTTATACCATTTATTAATCAACAATCTCATGATGTAAGTCTAAATGAATAGTGCGGAATAAATACACAAGCCCGACATCGGGGTGTCACTAGTCATGAGCCACTAAATACAATTCAACACTGTCTGCTTAATACAATATAAGCCTGAAATGTAAAATAATAAGGATAGGGAGGGGAAGGCAGGGCTGCGAACGCCGTGCAGCTACTTTACTATCTCCAATGAACCTGCAACCGAGCTCAGAAATATCTGGATCTGCACACAAGGTGCAATGAGTAATGTGAGTACGCCAACCCAGTAAGTAATAAAAGTAAATAATGACTGAGCAATAAGAAATCACGTAAACCACGTCATAGCACCACAGTGGGTGCAGTATGTTTCCAAAACAGGATATAAATCAAATCATCTCGTTAAAACTCCGATTTCAGTAAAAATCCTTTGAAAAATGTCTTTCTAACAGTTCAGTAGAGGTTCAGCGTAGTTCATAGTGAAAGTGATAAAAAAAATTATAATCGGCCTCTCGGGCAAAATGTAGTTCGTATACAGCCCCTCGGGCAAAATATAAAGCATATACATCTCAAAACAGGAAAAGTGCCAGAGGAAATAACAAAGCCAAATCAGTGATTAAATTCTGAAAATCTCGTAAAAACTCCAGTTCAATGAAAATTGTTCAAAATATTTGTTTAACATTTTCTATAGAGGCTCAGTATAAAGATGAGTGAAATCGGTAATTTAATTCAACATATTCAATATAGACTCACTTTAAGGAGAAGTGAAACCAGGAATTTCATAAAAACAAGCCCCTCAGGAAAACATCACTCATATATGTGTATATATATATAGCCCCTCGGGCAAGCCACTCAGTCACTCATGACTCAACTCTCAGCAATCAGCGCTCACACTTAGCACTCACGCTCAATAGGTACCTTATCACAACCGCAGCGACGTGCAGCCCGATCCATATATATAGTCGACTGCGCTCACTGGGGGTGTGCAGACTCCGGAGGGGCTCCTACANAGGGGCTCCTACAGCCCAAGCGCTATAGCGCTGCGGCGTGCAGCCCGATCCAATATATCGCTGCAGCGTGCAGCCCGATCCATATACATATCAATATCGCTGCAGCGTGCAGCCCGATTCACTCCTACAGCCCAAACGCTATATCGCTGCGGCGTGCAGCCCGATCCAACATATCACTACGGCGTGCAGCCCGATCCATATATATATATATATATATATATATATGTGTGTGTGTGTGTGTGTGTGTGTGTGTGTGTGTGTGTGTGCAGCCCGATCCAACATATCGCTACGACGTGCAGCCCGATCCATATATATATATATTGCTGCGGCGTGCAATCCGATCTATATATATATATATATATATATATATATATATATATATATATATATATATATATATATATATATATAATCCTCACCACCAGGTCCTCGGCCTCTCTCAGTCATCAACCTCATAATCAGACCCTCGGTCCCTCTCAGTCATCAGCCTCACAAGCCACTCGGGCTATCAGTAGAACAGGGTGCTCAGCCCAAAAAACTTTCATATATTTAAAACAGAGTATTAAAACTGAATCAAAAGTAAACAGGTAAAAATCATGACTGAGGATATGCTTTCAATTCAAACAGTGCGAGGAAACAGTAGCAAACAGCCCCTAAGGGTCCAAACGGTTGGCACAAGGCCCAGATATGGCATTCAGCCCAAAACATAGTAATATTTTCCAGAACACAATGATATCAAATAATTTCCAATCAAATACGCGACTTAACAGCCGCACGGGACGGACCAAGTCACAATCCCCAATAGTGCATGACCCCACGCTCGTCATCTAGCGTGTGTGTCACCTCAAAGTAGCACAACGATGTGAAATTCGGGGTTTCATACCCTCAGGACAACATTTACAATCATTACTTACCTCGATCCGGACGAACACCAACACCACGATGCCCTTGCCGCTCGACTCGGCCTCAAATCACCTCGAATCTATCCAAAAATTAGAATCATAACATCAATACATGCCAAAGGGACAAAGCCCACGCGAAAATTATCAAATTAAACTCAAAATCCCGAAATTGGCCAAACCCGGCCCCCGAGCCCACGTCTCGGAATCCAATAAAAATTACATCAATAGAATCCTTATCCTCCCATGAGTCTATATATATCAAGAACATCAAAATCGGACCCCAAACGGCCCCTCAAATCCCTAATCAAAGTCTCAAGTTCCAAGCCCTAAATTCCCAATTCTTTCTCCAATTTTCCCATAAATTTCATGATTAAACAATGGAATAATCACCATAAACACAAGATACAAGCCCAGGTAGCTTACCTCTCTAGAACCACTTGTTTCCCTCTTGAAATCACAGCTTGGAGCTCCAAAATCGACCAAAAATGGTGGAAGAATGACCAAAATTCGCGAAGGAATGTTTATATCGTTTCTGCCCAGGGACTCCGCACCTGCGATCCCATAAGCGCATCTGCGCTTCCGTTTCTGCGGAAAAATGTCCGCTTCTGCGGATTTCACTTGCCTCACCAGGTCTCGCATCTGCGGCCGCTTCACCGCTTCTGCGGCATCGCAGATGCATTTTTCCAAGCCGCACCTGTGGTCCTACACGCACCTGCGCCTCTCTTCCGCTCCTGTGGAGCTCGCACCTGCGGTCCCCAATCCGCAGGTGCGGATATGACAGAAGCAGCAATACCAACTGCAATTTCCGAAGTTCAAACTCTCCGAAAACTTTCTGAAATTATCCCGAGGCCCCCCGGGACCTCAACCAAAAATACGAACAAGTATTATACCACTATTCAAACTTATACCAACCTTCGGAATACCTAAAACAACATCGAAACATCGAATTAACCACGGATTCAAGCCTAAGAACTCTAAAACTTCCGAATTTCGCTTTTGATCAAAAAGTCTATCAAACCTCGTCCGAATGACCTGAAATTTTGTACACGCGTCACAAATGACACAACGGACCTACTCCAACTTCCGGAGTTCCATTCCGACCCCTATAACAAAATCTCACCTATCAACCGGAAAACGCCAAAATTCCAATTTCGTCAACTCAAGCCTAAATCTACTCCGTGCCTCCAAAACACATTCCGATCACGCCCCTATGTCCCAAATCACCTAACGGAGCTAACCAAATCATAAAAATCCAAATCCGAGATCATATACTAAATAGTCAAAACTTTCAAATTTAAAGCTTCAACTGAGAATTGTTCTTCCAAATCCGATTATCCTGAAAATCAAAATCAACGATTTACATAAGTCATAAAGCATCATACGGGGCTAGCCTTGCTTGAGAATTGGCGAGCAAAGTGCAAATGCTCAAAATGACCGGTCGGGTCGTTACAGTAGGATACGTAAAGTGTATTAAAAGTGAGTAGTATTTTAAGTAAGTTGAGATAATTCTTAATTATATGGGTAATTGGTTGATTATTGATTAATGAGGGATTAATTAGTTAAATAAATCATTAGTAGATAATTAATACTTTGGGGATAAGCTTAAGGGTCCAAAAACGTGGCATCCCCCCCCCCTAACATTAGTATGACTCTTAAAAGGTCTTACAAGATGTCATATTTTGAAGATTAAAGTAGTTAGTCACCACTTGAAGTGGGCCCACATCCTATTCAAGATCATTTTAAGATTTGAGACATTTTGGTCTCTTAAAATTTTCAAGAGATTCAAGCTAAATGTTCTTTCCGTAAGGACTTACGTTAGACCATAATTGAAGAAAATCATAATATTTTCCTACCCCAATACCAAATTACACATGATGGAGCACTTGGTAGGCATTGTATATATGTTACTATTGTGAGATTTTGCAATATTAAGGGAATACGGTGTAATCTTTCTCAAGAGAATGGACTCAGGTATGCTAAGGCTATCCCTTCTTTCGTTTTGGCATGATCCAAATGATACAAAAGAAACGAGCAAATGCACAGCTTTCATAAACAACTCTATTCATAGAAATACTAGGGGTCTCTATGTTCCTGATTCCCCATGTGACATATTATTATATCTTCTATTCATGGGTCTCAAAATAATACGTAGTTGATAAAGTTTATCCGAAAGGAATATTGAGATTATTAATGTATTTTCATGCATTTATACATGTACATAGACACATGACCAGATGGCGTTATATACGCGTATATTTATGTATATGAGATATGGAAAAAGGTTACGGCGTTATATACGCACCACCACTTGATAAGTTGATATATGTTGATGATTTTCCCCGGAGTGGCTGAGATGATATGATGGGATGCCCTCAGAGGCTTGATGATATTATGTACACCTACACCTATGCATGACACGACATTTATACGCACGCGCATGACATTATAAATGTTTCAGGATTTACAAAGTGATTTAGACTTACAGTCGGAATACTTTTTTCCATGTTTCATCTATATTTGTTATGTACTGATTTTTATGCCTTACATACTCAGTACATTATTCGTACTGACGCCCTATTCTCGGGGCCTGCGTTTCATGTCCGCAGGTGCAGGTAGGCAAGCTGACGGTCCCCCTTCTTAGGATCCCTGATCAGCGAGAGTTGGCGTGCTCCACTTGATCCGGAGCTGATTTTGATTTTGGTATGATATGCTTGTATACATATATGGGTATGACGTGGCCCAGTCCCGTCCTTGTACAGTTGTATTTTCTATTAGAGGTCTATAAACAGTTATGTATAGTGTGAGCACGTGATTTTTGCCCTATATGAATTGCTCCCATAGTTTCAAAACAAAATAGCTTCTTTTATCAACTTGCAATTTTTTTTTTTGGATTTTGTGGCATTTTCTGTTAATTGCCTGCATTTGTGTGCGCATGTTTATTTTATTAATGAAAAAATATAAAAATACATTGCATCTTGCATTTAGGATTTTAACTTTGCATTTTTCTAAGAAGTAATTAGCAATTATTGGTTTTATAAAATGAGAAAATCACAAAAAATAGTTATTTTTGCACTTTAATTTTGATTTTGAACTATGTTAGTTTTTCCTTTGAGTTGTTTTATTTTAGTTATTGGTGGTAATTGTTTTAAAGCTGGTTAATTTAGTTTAGGAATTAGTTTAGATTTTTATTTTTATTTTAACTTGAAAAGAAATTGAGAAAAAGTGGAAAATAAAAAGAATTAAATGAAAAAGAATTGAATTAAGGAGATCAGATTTGTGGACCAAAATTTGAAAGGCCCAATGTGAAATACCCGCCTAATTGCCCTGCTCCAGCCCAAATCCGGTCCCCAAACCCGGTCCAGCCCCCTTGTAATGAAACGACACCGTTTCAATGGCGTGTGATCCTGGCCGTCGAGGATCTTTGATCCTATGGCCAGGAACTAGGGTAAATTTGATATATAAATGTCGGATCAGGCCCCCCTACCCCTCAATCGTCTCCCATTTCCCCTGATG
The DNA here is from genome assembly GCF_001879085.1 of Nicotiana attenuata. Classification (NCBI taxonomy): domain Eukaryota; kingdom Viridiplantae; phylum Streptophyta; class Magnoliopsida; order Solanales; family Solanaceae; genus Nicotiana; species Nicotiana attenuata. The sequence goes on along the minus strand of NW_017670583.1, from coordinate 4,870 downwards.
TCGCCGGTGTAACGCCTCACAGCACCACCATCTTCCGCCGTAGACCGCCGGCCGGAAATCGCCTCCGCCGGCGGCGATCGACCAAACTTAACCAAAATCACACCATCGCTTCTCCTCCTTCTCCTCATACCCATGCTACCATCCATCTCCCTCAAAAACCACCAGAAACTGTCAAATATTCGAAACCCTAGCGCCGCCTCCGCCGTGTCCGGCGGCGCTGACCCTAAACCCGTCCAAAATTACACCACATGATCCCCTCACCCTCCACATCCCCAATCCAAGATCAATATCCTTCAAACATGCCTAGAACCCCTCGAATCTAGGTTTGAAGCCAAGAACCCTAGCGCCGGCCAATTTTCCCCAGTGGCGGCGCCGCCTCCAAATCGTACCAAATTTGTGCCCCACAACCCCCAGGCTACTCTGAGCCCCACTCTCATGGTTGCTGCACAAAAATCCCAATCGGATTTCTTCAATCTCACATCTAGGGTTTGATTTTTTGAGCCAAGACTAAATTCACTCGCAGAAGCATTTGAATTAAGTAGTTAGTTTCTCCCTTCTGTTTATTTTTGTTTTGTTCAATGTTTTTTCTTTCCCTTTTCTATTTTTTTTGAGTGGTCAGATTTCTTCCTTGTTTGTGATTGTTTTGATCTTTTAGTTTAACTCTTGTATCGGTTTGATCTTGTTTTGGTAATTTTGATAATTAGTTTAGTCTGAATGTGTTTGATATAGAGTTCAATTCAGTAGCATAGCTTTAATTTCTTTCAATTTGTCCCATTAGTATTCGATTTTATTTTTGGTTTGGTTTCTGTTTTAATCAATAATTCCATGTTTGTTGATTCTTAGTTTAATTAGTTGATACTCTTAACTGTGGTATTGAGACCAAAGGCTGGGGTTGGGTTAACAATTTCAAGGTCAAGATAGGGGCAATAAGGGTAATTTACTTAGGAAATAAGATAGCAACTGAATTTAGAACTCCCTAGAAGTCTCTAGAATGGGGTTCAATCTAGCATTTCAGGAAATCTATAGTATAACTTGAGCAGCAAGTCAAAAAATAGAGGGTTAAGTAGAAATAAGGGAGGGACTAATGTGTAAAGCTAAATATCTGACGCTGCCCCTCATTTTTGCCTATATAAGGCACGTCCAATGCCTTAATTCCCAAGTTTTGGATCTGAAAAATCCCTCAAAGTTTCTAGAAAGCTTGGGAGACCTGAAATTTTCCCCCAAAAAAAAAGCTCTGCAAGTCTCAAATCTGAAAATTTAAATTTCAAATTCCAAATCTTCAAAAAACCAAAAAAAAAGCAGAAACAACACAAAAACTCAAAAAATACACTGTTACATTGAGGTTTTTAGATTCATTGCAAGCTTAGTTGTTATTTCGAGTTCCTAGTGTCCTTGAATTCAACTTCAAGTAGTTTTTAGGTTTATTCAAGCTATTTTGGGGTGTTTTTAGTTTCTGAAGTTTCCGAAGTAGTCCTGGGTTTAATTTCAAGTTTACTGAGTTTTATTGAGTCTATTTTGAGCATTTCGTTGGTGTTGCTTCTTCTTCCTTCACTTCTGGGTTGTTGAGGCTGTTTAGATTCGAATCTGGCCTTGTGCTGTTTGAATTCGGTTGCTGATGCCTGTTATTTACTGTTGCTGATACTTCATTCTCGTTTTTAACACATTTCCAGGTACACATCCTGAAATCTCCAAGTTGTGGACATGAATTGAATGGCAGCATAGCTTTATTTTTGTCAATTTTCATGTTAGATCTCCTGTAATTTCATGAAGGTCAACAGACCTATTTGTAACTAAAACTGAACGGTTATGGACAGTTGATTTGTATTGGACTGTTGATATTCATTAGCCTAGTGTAATTGTTTGGTGATTAGTTTAACATTAATAACAGCATAAATGTAGAAATTGATTCTAGGTCCTCATGTGTAGTTAGTAATTGAACACTCAAATAGGTGTGAATAGTTAACAAATGCAGGCAGTAGTATGGATTGATTTACATTTGTCAAATTACTAGTTAAAAATTGAATTTGACTTTGACTGCATGTTCATAAGTTTAAAATCAGATTGTTAATGGTTTTTACATGTTTCAGCGAGTCTTACTCCATTAAATTGCTGCATGTATTGAATTGGCAAATTGATCTGTCTCAGTTCTAAAAATAGTCACCTATGACTATAGTATTGAAGTCAGGAAAAGAAACTAAAAAGTTCAAGTGTTAAGCTGTGTGTCCAACTGGAATCGAATCTGAAATTTACCATGCCTAGTGAATTGAATTTGCTTGCTGAGATAATTCGAACCATGGGATTTGAAAAAGTCATAACTGGACTCTGTTCTCTTAGTCACACTGGGCTCAAACGTAAAGCCCAGATAATTGCAATCCGTTTCGTAGCTGAATACAGACTCCTCGAGTCCAGTTCAGTCCCATTTCGGGCCCCTGAGCAGGCCCACGATCTTATGGACTCTTATCCAGATTGTATTAAAATTCATTATTTCGGAATTGGTTTAAGTGCTTAATTCATGGCTTGACATAAGATTTAATTTGGGCCTTAGGGTTAGGTAGCGGGTCCAAACTAAAAGGCTTGCCCTTTTGTTTGAACTCGTACTTGAACTTGAAGCCCAAGTTAGAGTTTAATATTAATTAGCTAGGACTTTTTCTTTATTATTAGAGACAAATATAAAGTAGAAAATCATAGTTGCTTTAGGATTTGCCCTTTAAATAAAAAATGAGAGCCTCGCGCATAAAATGTATAAATTGCGGGGCCCTCATTAAATGCTTTATAAAAATATTTAGAATTCGGGGCGTGCCATTTAGCGAATTTTCATGGCTTCCCGCAAAGTTAATAAGACGTTAGTCGCTTTAGGCGCGTTTTTTAATAATTTACCTTCTTAACTTGGGTGTGCATTTCATGCAACCCAAATCCAAATTCCAAAACGTTGAATAAGAGGTGTCAAGGATCCAGGTGCATTTCATGTGACGTGATCCAAAAACACGCTCTTAAACGACGTTCACTTTTATAAAAACTAATTAAAAGCGGTTAAACAATTCTAAAATTGCAATAGGATAACATGTATTAAAATCAGACTTTAGCCAAATATGGTAGTTGAGCGACCGTGCTAGCACCACGGAACTCGGGAGTGCCTAACCCCTTCTCCCGGGTTAACAGAATTCCTTACTCGGATTTCTGGTTCGCGACTGTTAATACAGAGTCAAGCCTTTTCCTGATTCGGGATTCAAACCGGTGACTTGGGACACCATAAATCTCCCAAGTGGCGACTCTGAACTTCTTAATAAACGAATCCCGTTTCGATTTCCCTTTAAGTGGAAAAACTCCTTTTATTATACCCTTCGACGGGGTGTAGTAAGTGAAAAAGGAGGTGTGACAGCTCTGGCGACTCTGCTGGGGACAAGAACCCAGAATCTCTGGTTCAGGGTTCAAGAATTCGAGCTCAGTTAAATTGTTATATTTGGCTATATTTGATTTTGCTACATGTTCCATGCCTTATGTGCTAAATGTTTTACCGATTTGATATTTGTTGAATTGTATATAAACTGTCGCGAATCCTTCCTCTTTCTGAGTCTTCTACATCATGGAGAAGGGTGCACTTCGTGTAGCTTCTCTTCTGTTTAGAGTCTTTTCCCATTTAGAACGAGGTTTGGATAAGTTGCAAAGCCGGCGGAGCTTCTGTATCCCCGGTACGCTGCCTCCCCCTCGGCCCGAGTTGTCCGCTCGGGTAAGCCAGGTCTAGACCAATAAACCTAGGGTTTAAACCTAGAAGAACAAAACCTCATGACGGATCCCTAGTAGGACGCTTGTTTGCATCATGTGCATTTGACTTAGGGGACTCAACACAGGGGTTGGGTCCGTCTAGGACAGGTGACCTGAAATAATGGACCATCCTGATGCATCTTACGTGCTATTTGCGCATTTATTTGCTCGGCTTTGCATGTTGACCGACTTGTCTAAATGAGTGAACTATGAAAATAAGCAGTGTTGGGACGAAGTGAGGGTAACCGCTAGTTTTGAACAACCAGCGTCCAAGTAGTGCCGAAATGCTGCCGGATTTTTGAGAAATTGAAAAAAAAAAAGAAGAGAAGAAAGTAGTTTTCTTTAGTTTGTTTTGTTTACCAATGGAAAAGAAAAACCAAAAAGAATTTTATTTTCAAATTAGTTTGTTTATTTGCCACTGAACAAGAAAACATAAAAAATGAATTTTGCTTTCAGAAATAGTGTGTTTGCCAACAAAAACAAAAGAGTCCTATTTTCAAAAATAGTTAGGTTTATTTGCCCGAACTATGCTGGTTTGATTCTCACCGGATGTGAGATACGTAGGCAACCCTCATCGGGTCCAACCGTCCCTTTTCAAAAATAGCTAAATAGTGTCAAAATTTTAAATTTGTTGTCAAAATAAGTCGGGTGATGCCATTCTTGTCTAAAATAAGCCGAATGTCCCTAAAAGGACGCCGGAAGGCCGTTTTTCCAAGAACAGCCACCCTGAGTCATTTTTACATGGTTTGCGGGCACAGCCTTAAAATCTTCCTCCCATAAGTGCTGAAAGGCCATATCTACAAATCCAAGGCCTGTTTTTAAATAAAGAATTTTTGCACAAACAACCATTTTTTAAAATAAGTCATTAAAGTCCCCCTAAGTAAAATGTGCAGGATGGATTCAAGTAACATCGAAACCTTCTCAGTCCTGAGCGAGATCCCTTTGAAACTCCATATGTGGTGGCATGATTTGGGAAAGGGAAGCAGAGATACCGTGGTCAAAAGTTTGGGTGGTCTCGTCGATTTGCTGTACATCAAACCAGAAAGACATATTGAGGCATTGATACCGATTCTGGGATCCGACCCGTAATGTATTCCGGTTTTCAGAT
>NW_017670582.1:561292-564384 GCF_001879085.1 Nicotiana attenuata | reverse complement strand
AATGCCTTAGCCCGCACGAATCGACCTCCGGATGCTCCGAATCTAGCCACAATCAGTACATAATCATTAAAAATATGATAAGGGAACGAAGCCCACTCAAAAATATCCAATTTAACATCAAAATCCCGAAATTGCTCAAACCCGGCCCCCGGGCCCACGTCTCGAAATTCAATAATTTTCACATCAACCGATTCCTTATCTCCCACAAGTTCATACCTACCAAGAACATCAAAATCCATCCACAAATGACCCTTCAAATCCCAAATGTTTTGTTTCAATTTTCCAAGCCCTAATTCTTCAATTTTAGGTTTAATTCCATGATTAATTAGGTGGAACTCACACAAGAATCGAGTATTGAGTTCAAAAATCTTACCTCCAAGTGATTCCCTTCGATTCCGTCTTCAAATCCTTCTCAAAAGCTCCAGAAATTGCTCAACAATGGAGAAAATAGACCAAAAATCGCGAAATCCATCTTTTGAACATTCTGCCCCAGGCATAAATTCCTTCTTCGCGAACGCGGTCAAAGCCTCGCGTTCGCGAAGCACAAAAATTCCGCTGACCAAAAACTCTCCTTCGCGAACGCGACCCTACCATTGCGAACGCGATGCTTCAGCCTCTCAAACTAACGCAAACGCGACAACGCCTCTCGCGAACGCGATGCATGCTAACCCGGCCCTTCGCGAACGCGGGACTCCCCTTCACGAACGCGAAGGCCAAACCTGACGCCTCCCCTTCCTGACTCTTCGCGAACGCGATGGTCCACTCGCGAACGCGATGACCAAAATACCTGCAATTGCTGGAACTCAAAATATGCAACTTTCTCAACTTCGAAATGATCCGTTCAACCCCTCAAAACTCACCCGAGGCCCCCGGGACCTCAACCAAAAGCACGCACATATCCCAATACCTTATTCAAACTTGCTCCAATCTTTGGAATACTCAAAACAACATCAGAATATCAAATTTGCATCGGATTCAAGCCTAAGAATCCCAAAATCTTCTAGATTACGCTTTTGATAAAAAACCCGACCAAACCACGTCCGAATGACCTGAAATTTTACACACACACATCCCAAATGACACCACGAAGCTACTGCAACTCTCGTAATTTCATTCCGACCACTATATCAAAATCTTACCTATCAACCGGAAAACGCCGAAATCTCAATTTCGCCAATTCAAGCCTAAACCTTCTACGGACTTCCAAAATGCATTCCGATCACGCTCTTAAGTCCCACCCAACGGAGCTAACCAAATCATAAAAATTCCGATCCGAGGTCATATACAAACAAGTCAAATCTTGGTCAAACCTTTCAAATTTCAAGCTTCAAACTGAGAACTGTTCTTCCAAATTCATTCCGATTATCCTGAAAACCAAAACCAACGATTTACATGAGTCTCAGTACATCATACGGGGTAGGTCATGCCTGAGAACTGACGAGCAAAGTGCAAAAGCTCAAAACGATCGGTCGGGTCGTTACATCCTCCCCCACTTAAACATACGTTCGTCCTCGAACGTGCCCAGAGCTGTTCCAAAAGCCAACCAATTGGTGAATAACCTTACCATGAACATACCCGAGGGTGATCCCACGTCACCCAATCTCATATAGGTCCGGTAACACAATGTAACTGAAATTTCATCATCCAACCTAGCCTATAAACCTTAGAACCACATTTCCACTTCTCAAATCATCCACAAGATCGAAATCTCACATTTATACTCTGAATAGGCCCGGATAAGCTGCAATAACCCATACCTGCAACCTCAGGTGCAATTACATGACATACCACATAACTCATACACTTGTAGCGATAACTTCTAATCACCGCGGTTGCACACAACAACCGAATATCGATAGAGATCCTCTTATCAACTAAAGTCTCATTCCAACACTTTCATTTATTTCCATGGATAAATGAAACACGCAGTAAGCCATAACCATTTCCCAGATACCATTCATGAAGCCACTTCTCCTTAGGCAAAGACCATACCAAATTTCTGAGCCGAACCTCGATATTAACCTCCCAACATGCTCAAAACGAATCTATTTGTATTCATTAAAGACCTCGACGATCTCATTTAATCCAACACAATTACTCTGGTGACCTGACACATCAATACAGGCTAAAGCCGCAACTTGTGCAATCCGTTCACTAATAAGAAACAATCCGAGCATACTCCAATCATGAAAATGACTCAATGAAAGAGATGTACCGCAAGCTTACCAGTGCCACCACAACACAAGGCTGAGAACCCGTCTCCCATCATAGAAACAGAACACACGAATCTAACCCGCAAGGTCATACCTCCACATAATTTTGCTGCAATGCGCGACCCTATCCAAACACTGGTCTACATGAAACACCTCAAGTCGCTCTGCTTGAAATTTACGACCACGCGCAATTGATGTCTAGAGCCAAGGCAAATCATCATAACCACGGTGAAGCAAATACATAACACGGCACCCAAAAGGATATAACCGATACGCCATGCGCCGAGCAATTTCTAATATTCCTCCCGCTCGAGCTCCACTGAGAGACTCCAATAACACCGCACTACATGTGCCTATAACTAACAAATCCAAATGCCCCGCAACACGGAAAAGTAACTCATATATCTCCTTAGACCCCAAATAGGCTCAATAACAATCGAATCAACGCATCCCTCAACAATACAATTCGGGGTCAACAAAGTCGTCCCGATGCAGAACACGCATCCATATAAGTCTACTAATGAACCATACACCAACTCTAGTCACTCACAACAGATAAATAACCCTCCGAAGGTTCACAATGATTGAATTATAGCCCGTACTAACATCTGACTAACTTACCCACATTTTGTCATCCACAACCACGAGCTAACCCGCATATGAGAACTTCCAGTCTCCAAGTCCATAAAACACACGAATCACCATATCTGATCCCAATTCCGCCACTCGCATATATAACTCACCTCTAGTACTCAATCATTCCACGAGAGATACTCTAAGATTCTTCTGTGCTGCCCAGCAAACTCGGATATCAGCAGCCGATCGACAAAGAAGTGTTGCAATACTACTAAAGTACCATCAACTTCTGAAACATATACT
>NW_017670582.1:474763-558704 GCF_001879085.1 Nicotiana attenuata | reverse complement strand
CAGTAGGAAACAATGAATCCACATTTATGTTAAACTCAATAAGCACACAGGCTGCTAAATCAGAATACGAGTCAATCGCCTCTTTTAAAATCCAGCTTTTGGTAAAAATCATTTAAAATGCCTTCCGACAGATTCAGTAGAGGTTCAATACCATTTTTAATAAAAGAGCTGAAAAACCATAATCGTCCCCTCGGGCAAAACATAGTTCGTAAACAGCCCCTCGGGCAAAACAGGAGTCATAAACACCTCCTAACAAGAAAATCTCAGTGGAAATAACAAAGGCCAAATCAGTGATTAAGTTCTGAACATCTCGTAAACCACAGCTTAAATGAAAGTTGTTTAAAAACATTTATCTAATATTTTCGACAGAGGCTCAGTATAAAGATGAGTGAAAACAGTAATTAGATCAACATATTCGATAGAAACTCACTCTAAAGAGAAGTGAAAGTCAATAAGTTCGTAATCAGGCCCCTCAGGCAAACATCACTCATGTGTATGTATATTCTAACCCTGCTTTCCACTGCACCAAGAGCTGATGCTTGGGCTCTAAGTCTTAAAGGGAAGATTTCAGATGTTAATACCCAACAAATAGGACCAATCCACACGAAAAATAATGCTACATTTCCACATATACATAAAATTGCTAATTTGATTCCAACTGAACCATTCAACAGTAAAGAAAGTGTCAGGCCAAGACATATGTCTATAACAAAGGTTTCCTACCAACTTTGTTAAAAACGAAATATGTCTATCAAAATGAATATTGTCTTTGTGAAATCCAACAGCAACAATTGCAGCTAATAGTTGAGTGTTACCCTAATTCCGGCGTCCTAAAAAATGTTAGACTATAATACACAGTTGCATCTATACCTGTGTTCTCACAACCTGTAACTTAGCATTCTTCTAACTGCAGGTATNGGCACGCCGGAAGCCACCAGGAGATAAAACTGGCACAAATCGCTCGAGCCATCTTTACGGCCAACCCCCGAAGCGGCAAGGGAGCATCCCTCCTGAAATCAACCAGACTTAGACGAGCGCTGAATAAATCCATACGGGGAAATGTGTATCAAGCCAAGCGGTCAAAGTAGCAAACTATCGTTAAGAGAGAACATGTATCATTCAATCAGGCAATCAAAAAAACATCCCCTTCTTTTTAGGAGAAAGAGAATCCTAAACAAAAGCAAAGCAACGTGAGAATCAACAAAACAGCCCAAATTGATAAAGGTCAAGCCAACTCGACAAAACATATATCGCATCAAATGTCAGAGCATATCTCCAACGCCTTGCTTTGCAAAAAGAAACAACACAAGCACGCCGACGGGGGATCTCCACGAATTACGTCCCGAGATACCGGAGATCTTAGGAAGTCCGAATCCGGACGACCCCAGGGTCGAACTCCGGGCTCACAAACCCTCGATAAACAAACTCCAGGCTCACCAAGCCCGCGGAAAAACAACTCCGGGCTCATCAAGCCCCCAGAAACAGCTCCGAGCTCGTGGAAAGTTGCTTCAAGCGAACTCGATAATGGAACTATCGCAATGCCCAACTGGAAACGAAATTGTTAAGACCCTAAGGGCAACCTCGGCAAAAACTAATCTATTCTCCCCTAAACTGTAAGACCAATAGGCATGATAAACTATAAGAACCTCAAAAGGCATGAATAAACTGTAAGACTCAACAGCAGATAAACAGTAAGACTCTACAGGCTTGATAAACTGTAAGACCTCAACAGGCATGACAAACTGTAAGACCTCAACAGGCATGAAAACCCGCGCTAAGGTTACACGTGCACATTTGTAAGAATCCCTAAAGGGCATACCCTCGGTGTGGATGCTCTAAAACGCTTCTCGCAACAATGGCCCGGCCAAATTCATACGACTACGGGGAACGGCTGCTACAGCCCAAAAAACACGACTGGGGACGCCGACTGTGGCTAAAAAATCCTCTTAATCTAATTCGGAAAGAACCGGTTAAAACACAGGCTTCCTCAATAGGCAAAAAATGAGTACCGACCATGTCGGCTCCAAAATCGAAAAGCATCGATCTACTCGACCTATGCGCTATGAAACTTCCGAGGTGCTCAAACACACCGATTACGATTGAAATCGAGGTTCTTTTAGAACCAACGACGGGTCAGGCAAATAATCAATAAGACCTTCAACGAGGAAAACAAAGCCTACAAAACCTCCGGCCTCACACCCAAACAGCGTAAGTGCCATTGTCGCTGGTAAGCAAAAGCCTTCGGGCTTCACACCGAAGGTTCTACGACACAAAATTGAAAATTGAAAAATTGAGGATTAAAGTGAGCTCGAATAGTAAACCCGATTCAGAATCGGATCCAAAATTTTTAAACTAAGCAAGGCCTCCGGGCCTCATATCAAAAGGTCTCTACGACCATACAGCGTAAGTGCCATTGTCGCGCTAAGCAAGCCTCCGGCCTATACTGAAAGATCTCGATGACCAAGCAACAGAAAAGGCTCCGCCATTGGCAAGCTAAATGAGAATCCTGGGTCAATTACTGCTCGAATCGCAATGCGACTCAGAGACTGGACCTAGAAGATCATCAAACGCCTAAGGGCGGGAAGCAAAAGGCACTATCGCCAACCAGAACCTCTGAAAGGGACAAAGGCTAATTGCAACTCGAATCACGACACGATTCAGAGATTGGACCCAAGAATATTAGTACACCCGGAGGTACGACACGAAGACCATTATCTCCCAACTCGGAGACTAGCTCCAAGAAAATCGCCAAACACCCAAAGGCAGAGAATGAAAATCATTATCGCCAGCCCAAATGGGCTCGAAGATAGGATAAGCCTGAGTTAGGATCCCGACTCAGAGACCAAATCCGAAGGCAATTCGACCAACACCCAAGAAGCACGACAACAGTCGAGGCAAATCTCCGGGCCTCTCGCCCACAAAGCCGATTTAGTCCAGAAACACGAAGGGTCATCACCCTCCTCCCATACATACGAAAAGGAAGTGGAAGGCCAAACGGAGCTCGAGCCATGACACGACTCAGAGACTGAACCTCAAGATATCAGGAACTCGGCATCAAACTCCGCTCCCTTGGCGCGTACCAAAAAAGGATCCAAGCCGCTGGCCCGAATCGCCACGGGAACTCCCCCTATCTGCATACTTCCCCCGCTACTGCCTACGCACTCAACGGGCCCTCTCCAACTCCGGCCCCAACAAGTAAAGTAAGTCGCTATCTTTCGCTCCGCCCAAATCAAAAAGTACCAAATTACCGAAAAACCTCTCTTTTTTCGTTATATTAATAATTATATATATATATATATATATATATATATATATCAAGCACGCAGGGCGCTCTCTCCCTCTGTAGGGACCTCGCGATAATAGAACGGTCAAATCTACGCCCCGCAGCGAAAGGAAAACAGCTTGTCAAAATACACCTTCTATGGCCTCGGCAAACGACAACCACGCTCCCCGATTGTCCTCCTGGCTTGGGCCTATTCCTCCGGGAAAAGGACGCCCCCCGCACCGACCTGATCGGGATACTCCTCGGCAAAAAAGCCACGAAATAGTTACCCTTTGACCATTGGTCCATCTAGTCGAAGGTTATTTTAGCTTTCCCGCTTCGCCTGATGTGTCTCGAGACACACGAAGGCGGAACCCGAGCATAATTAAACAGTGGATACGCCTGAAGAGACGACCCAAGTGGCGCTATCAATACGCCATTGGCAGAAAAGGCAAATCCCCGAAACACGCACCCATGAAATCGCCCCGGCCTAGAAGCACGGAGGATCACCGCCTTCCGCCCATAAATGTAGATGGGAGCCGGAGGACCTACCCAAGCTCGAGTCATGAAGCAACTTGGACACTACTTCCAAAATCGATCTGTGCGATCGAGAGCAGCGACAGGAAGAGGGTACAAAAGGAAGAAAAACCTTAAAAAAATTTCTTATACTACATGTATGAGCATTCTCCGCCTACAGGCACGCCCCACGCGCCAGAAATAAAGTTACGAAACAATGGAACCTCTATTTTTCGTCAAAAAGAACGCCCCCTGCAGCGTCCACAAGGAGTGGCCAAACAGCGCCTTCATCCACCTTGGCCCAGGCCAACTCTTCTGAAAAGACAAGGCCCTCGCTCCTGCTTCCCCGAATGCCTCCCTCCAGGTTCAAACAGCAAACACGTTTTTCGACCCTCTCTTCGCGATCGAGGGCTCGACTCAACTCGGACTGAACGGCAGCGACTTCCCCTATGCAGTCTCCGCATCGATTACCCCGGCCCTGACCTTTGAAAGTCCAGACTCAGGTCTCTCGATCACATTCATCTAAACCGGGGCATTCTCGCAGGACAAGTTGAGGTGAACCTCGAAGATTAGGGTCGAGATTATCCAAGGCTCAGGTCCTAAAAGAACCAGCCCGGATCTAAGGACATCGAAAGTCCACAAAAGGGCGCTTCGTGTACAAGAAGGAAAACACGAGATACGCCCCTGCAGAACTTCTCCTTGTCCCCCTGAAAACAAGTAAAGAAGGTGGTGGGGAACAACGTTAGCGGCTAATGCTGGACAACGAGACATACGCTCGAGTTCGCGACATCCACTCCGTAGGAGTAGACGCCGAGAGCCAACCTAACGCTCTCTGAAGGAGTTACCCACATCAACAGGGCTCGCCAGTGCACCCGAGGATGACCTCCATACGGGGTATCGTCCCGTAAAGCCCCGAAGGGTGCAAGAGCAAACAAACGCTAAGAAGAAAGAAAAAATATATCTCTGGCGGCCTGGGAGGATCATCCACACCCAGATCAATAAAATCTCCGGGGTACCCAAAGATGACCTACATTTTGGGCATTACCCCCAGAGGCCTCGGAATTCAGCATAATTCGGGAGACCCTCATAGCACCAGTCTCTCGGGCCGACCAACAGAGGGACAAAAAAGAACCCGTGTCAAGTGGCAAAAAAAAACAAGGCTGTTTCACATTTATCAAATCTCTAAACAAAATCAAAGTAGCGCACCCGCATGGGCGAATCTCCAAAGTAAATTCAAACACACTCCAGAGAATTATCCATGGTCCAGAAGGGCTCCCCCCCATATGATCACCTCTCAACGCCTCTCTCAAGGAACCCAAGATGTCGTCAACTATCTCCACGTGATCCGAGGGAGTCAACGGCCTGAATATGTCGGGTCAGCTTAAGCTCGGTCGGAAGCCTGATTATCGGGTTCGATGAAAGCCACACCGACCAACACAGGGTTCAGGAAAACGCTTCATCAGCGGCCGACAACAAACCAAGGATTACGACAAACATAAGGATATATCGGAAAAGGGCAGGGACTGAAAGCAGAAAACCAGTAAAAACATATTTATATTCGTATAAATCCTTATATACAATTGCATCTTACATGATTGCAAAAACTTCTTTTACAAAAAAGAAAAGAGAAAAAGGGAAAGAATACAGGCAGCATACAAGTCCAAAAGAGAACATCCTACGTGTAGCGCTTCCGAAGTCATCCTTCCGGTCATATGACCTCAAATACAATATCTTCCAAGTCGGCCCCTGCCAGGATCTCATCCCTACTTTCCTAAAATGGCATCTTCAAAAGGAAGCCGGGAGAAGAGCAAAATGACGAAGGGATACCAGAGGAAGGGGAGCAGTGGCTGGGCGAAAAATTCGGCTAGTGCGGACTCCGCCTGCATATTTCCCCCGAAGCCACTTCTCGAGATGTCGCCTCGGCCCGAAATGCAATGGCCGAGTGGAGCCAATCACCACACCCCCCGAAATCCAAAGGGGGTATCACACGCCGGGCCGGTGAAGGAGGGTGAGCAGCGGTGTATAATCCGAGCCCCCTCTTGAGCAGCGGTGGATAACCCGGAATCTTTCTCCAGATCAGGGGACACCAACCTCCTATGTCTCTATACCAAGCCAGCAACGACAGCAACAACAACAACAAAAATAACAACAACAACAACGGCATCACAGCAGGACAAGCCCGTCAGTCCAGGAAGGCTCGAGGGCTGGCCCATGGCTTGACCGACGAAAGATCTTAAGCCCATAGGCCCCAAACATTGCAGAGCGGCAAAGGCCAGAAAATTAGCAAGGAAAGCATGTATCGAAGGAGGCCTTCTGAATGAAGAACTAATCGCAAGGGAGCCCCATATATATAGAGGGAAAAAATGAAGTAACCGATGGCGCCATTATTGCCCTCGAAAAGCGTAACGACGGACGAAATTAATGCATTCATAGAAGATGAAATGATAGCGACCAAATGGTGGCACAGAGTGGCAACCACGACGATGCAGCCCCGAAAAGCGAGGGATCATAATACCTCCGAAAGGTTCTAAAGAAGCGGGAAGGATAAACGCCTCGACTTCTGTGGAGAAAGGCTGAGCCATCGGCGTAATGGCATGTCTAGGACCTCGAGGAGGAGCGTCAAAAACATTTCTTATCACTTCCCTGTAAGAAACGCGGAGACTATCTGTATGCGGGGAAATCGGGAGACCAATTTTCCTCGACATAGTGTTTCGAAGAGCAAATCCCGAAGGCACGGGATCTCGGTTCGGTTCCCCCTCGAGACCTAACCGATGCCTTGCCGAGATCGAGCACCGATTAAGACCCTGATAGGCAAAGATATTCCCCGAGGGATGTGACTGGGGCCCGCGAGACTTCTCCAAATAGCTCGACGCCAGTTCTCCTACAAAGAAATGCAGGCTGTCATATCTCGTTATTTTATTGTATTTGTTTGTTATATTACGTGTGGACACCCCCTTTCTTTATATAAAAGAAGGGTCACCAACACCTTGTAGGATCATCTCATGTTGGCTTTACAAAGAAAGCAATAATATTCTCTCTCCCACTATCTAAATTCCTCTCTGGTTTTAAATCATATTCATCGATAGTTATTCTCTCGATTTGTCTATTATATCTCGAGATCGTCTTTACCTTTTTATTGTTTCTTGATCTGTTCTTCAAACATTTCGCTCAAACTTGATCATATAAAGCTTTACTTGCTTGTATATTTATCTGTTATTCCCTTCCCAACTACCCTCGATAAGATTACCCTCGATAGGCCCGAGGTAGGCTCCAGGTCTGGTCCCGAAGTATTTATTGGCTTGTCCTAAGCTCGGAAAAGCCCCTTACTGGTTCGATTATCGTTTTGGCTAGCTCGATCTTTATTATTTTACTTCACGTTTAGCACTACTCACCCTCTCAAACTAGCTCGGGAATAGATCACGTATTTTTAGAATCCCATTTTGCAAATTCAATTGTTGTTACCATTTTCACGGTGAATAGTACTGAGTAGAGTATTTATGAGGTCATATGCTAAGAGTCGCGAAGATTACTACTAACAATACTGATATGGTTAATCATTGTGAGGACATCCATTATTAGACAAATGAGGCATATGGGTAACTAGTACATTGGCAATAGGAATCGTTAAGGAGGAATATTCAAGTACGTGACCCAGTCGTCTCCTGGAGTGTAGGGAAAATTAGTTTATCAAGAATAAGAATACTATGGAACCTTGAAAACCACATGGGTTTGAAAATACCTAAAGTTGAATTACACTCCTAACGCTAGTTGACACAAGGAATCTACGCCAGAAGCCCATGAGGATGAAAAGAGGTTGAACACTTATGAGATTATCATATTTCAAACAGCTTAACCCTTCCTGATAATTGATCCTATATGAGAGAACTAAAGATACGACAACTTGTCTTACAAATCAATATACTCATGATATGTGTAAAAATCTGAAGCCATCTAATCTCAACCTTTCACGAGTGAAACCACATAGCTAGGACATCCTACCATAAGGGTGAAATCATTTATTTGTTAGAGGGGTTCTAATGGTTGACATGATGTTCCGGGGAGAAAGACAAATAACACTACTATCCACCCAGTGAGGCGGAATACCAAGGGTAGCAAAACTCCCCACACATGACACTGACATAGCCAATGATTCTAGAAGTCGGGAGTGTAAAGGAATCCAAACCCAATGAGATAGCACAAAATAATCATGGGAGGTTTGCAGATGTTCATGATGAGTTCTCCATGAATTTTTACTTGAGAAATACCCAGATGCTAATAAAAGAAAGAAAAACATGAGAAACATGTGTTGTGCTATGATAACCCCCAAAGGTGCATTTGGTCTTGACGGAGTACCTATCGAGGGTCCTTATGAGAAAGGAAGTGTTACCGTGACACATAGAAGGATATTTTCTCTCATGGTTATCGAACAAGTGTTGGGAAACTAGCACAATGAATTCACTAAGGAACACAATTAACGCATGTTGTGGAGGTGTAAAGAGGAAATAAACATTTGTTACGATCTGGACATGCTTTTGCTATATTAACTCCCAAACTGCAATACAATACCACGTCACAACCAACCACAATACTAGGAACAAAGTTGGCTACTTACTGCGGGATGTCCCAAGTGGACGCAAAAGTTATACTAAGATGGCAACACAAGTACTTCCTATGACGGGGATGTGAGGATCTCAATTTTTCAAAGAGACTTTATGCACACGGTGACCATTTCGATTGACATGCACTCATATGATAGGTGCTAAGGTTTTGTCTTATGTTACTTGACAGTGAAAAGGTTTCCTGATACTTGAAAGAGAGTAGAGTCACTGTTCAAACCATAGAAGTCATATACACCAGTGAGAAAAAGAGTGACTCGAGAGGTATCGCAACCCTGGGATGCTTTACATGCAACTTAACACCACATAGGTAAACTTTATGATGGTGCATGGATAGGCACAAGTGGGAAGATGTTGTCCGCTTAAATAAAAAGATTGAATAAGAAATTCACTGGATATAGTCCCTTGTTTATAATTTAGAAAAGCAAGTGGGAAGTATTAATAGTGTTATAACTCAATTCAAGGACATAATTATAGAGCTCAATGTCATAAGAGATTGCATATAAGAAAATTTGCGGGCGGAGCCCGTTCAAGGAGTAGATGCATGTAATGTTTTGTGATTCAGTGTCTTGTCAAGACCATGTTTATGATAACTTCCCTTGGCGACAGGTTCTACAAATCTCTCCAGGGCTTAATACATTCTTTTAAAAACCTTTGGGTAATCTCCTTCGGACTCAATGGGTGGGATCAATCCCTCCTCACATGCTTCAAATTCATGGATTATGGCATCAAGATTACTCATCTTGGGAATAAGACATAGCGAGGAAATTATCTCCCTATCTTGAACTCTACTGCACGATCTGGAGTATCAAAGAAGGGTGAAATTCCTAAATGTCCAAATAGCCTCCAACTTATAGATGTGGCCGACTACACACCGATAAGTAGGACTCTACTAGACACGGCTCTGAGACATCCTAGGACACTTTAAAATCTTAGGCTCTGATACCAAGTTTGTCACGCCCAAAAATCTGAGGAGCGCGACCGGCGCTCAACCGAGTAAACCCGACTGAGCAAGCCTGTTAGGTTTCATACTACCCAATTTCGTCTTTGAATAAAGAGGGAATGTACATCATAAATCAAAGTCTATAACCATATCTTTAACGATTTCCATTTCATTTCCATTAGCAACTTCAATCATAATTTTGAAGATATACAAGTTTTATACATCGTTGCCAAACATCATTATTTCAATTTTAATTGCAATACCCAACACTACCCATAACCTGTCTACAGAGCCTCTAAATACAAGTGAAGAGTAATATGGAAATGCCGGCAACAAGGCTCCAGCTATACCTCAAAATAAATAGTACATAATAAACAACGGTACAGGACCCCGAAGTGAAGTGGGGTTCACCAAGTCCGCTGAAAGGAAGATGCATCAGTAGCTGCGACCAACACTGCCTGCTATGGAAACACCTACATCCATTCAAAGATGTAGCACCCC
The DNA here is from genome assembly GCF_001879085.1 of Nicotiana attenuata. NCBI lineage: Eukaryota > Viridiplantae > Streptophyta > Magnoliopsida > Solanales > Solanaceae > Nicotiana > Nicotiana attenuata. Next base: position 548,866 of record NW_017670582.1, on the reverse strand, counting down.
CGACAAAAGGAGGTTAGTGTCGTAGAATAGCACTAGTATGTATAACTAAACACCATCTCTATAGAAAAAACTATCATTTAAGAGCAAAGAAATCATAGACACCATCTCAATAGAAAGAACTATCATACAAGAACAAAGAAATCATAAGGATTCAACAAAAGCTTTAAACAATCCCCACACCATCAAATAAAAGGAATCACATAGCTTTCACCTAATTTCCATACCTCTAGGTTGGGACATTTCAAAACTTTTCATCATCATTCACAATAATTCACAATGCCACTGTTCATAATACCTTTGTTCACAATATGCACATCATAACCAACTCACAACTTCAATCACAATTTCTGTGCCAATATATATATATATATATATATATATATATATATATATATATATATATATATATTCCACCGTGAGTCTTAGCACAGAGTCTGATCTCGGCTCGATCGGCTAGGCCGTCCAATTTGAGACGTGTACCTCAATATCAATTTCATTGTTACTTTTCAATCTCAATATCAGAATAATACCACCATGTGTGCGGCATGGCGTCCGATCACGGCCCGATTGGCTAGGCCGTCTTACCAAGACATTTTCCCTTTTCCATCAATCATCTCATTTCAATATTTATTTCACATATCAATTCATCGGCACATGGGGCCACAATCACTACATCATAGTTGGAACTTGGCCGCATTTCATAATTCAAGTTCTTTTCACAAATTTCACATCAATATCAATCTCAACAACAAGCCATTCAATTTAAGAGGTCAAGTACACATGAGAGGAAACATGAATCATGGTCATATAGAATATTTTAGAAATAATACACCTCAAGTTCATTAGCAATGAAACTTCAAACACAAAAGGTTCTTCCAAAAAAGAGGGGACACACCAAACCATAATAAAAACACACATCAAGTCATAACAAGCAATTACACCAATTATTCTTGAATTACTCCTTTTCAATCACGACAATATACAATATAAACATCGGTGTATGTAACAACTCGGGATCACATTGGAGGTACTTATAAGGCAAATCATTGTCTCGAATAGTCAGTTATGGGCATAAATTTGGTACAAAGCCTTTAGGCCACTTTATTTTTGAAGTCATTTACGGAAAGTAAAGTCAAGGCTCATTTCATAATCTGTTTCATATTTTCTGATGTCATAGGCATCACCAGGCACAATTATAATTCAAGTTCTCGGCACGTTGGCCACACTCTATTTTGCAAATTCATTTGATTTATTTCAAACATCTTTATACATAGAGGATTTCACATAGTTAGGCATAACAATCTCAATTTCAATCTTGATTTAAGGTCTAAGTATTTCAATACATGATTCATATTCTCCGCACCTTTTTAAATCATCAAAAATAGCACATTCATCATATTGATACACACCTTTCACATATATAAAGTTGCAACACCAATTCATGTGAAATTAACAATAAATATATCAACCCAACATTAATCTTACCGCATTTACACAAATACCAACGGAGCTCAATTTCTAAAAAGAGGGGTTTTAGCCATACATACCTCAAAGAGCTTTTTCTTAAGTTTCTACAACTTTTCGGGAATTCTAGCAATCCCAATCTACTTTGAGAAATAACAAAATTGAACACTAATTAGGAAGATATTCATGGTTTCGGCTCATTTGAGCATTTTATCTAACACTAGTTGTGCATCTTGATTTCAAGGCTCTTTTACATTATTTCTTTCATTACTCAGCCTAATCTTTACTTATTCGTATTCAAGAATCTTCCCCCAAACCTAATTTGTACATGCATGTATACATAATACTATTACACCCAAGAATCATACCTCAATAACCCATCTTATACCCCAAACTCGAAATTAAAGTCTAATGTATAGAACCTTACCTCTTAGATGAAGAAATTATGTTTGGGTTCTTTGATTATTGAAGATTGATGTAATATTGGATGATTTGAATATTGGGCTCCTCCTTCTCTCTCTAAAATGCTCTCACCTCTCTCTAGAATGCTCATGAAATCACCCCAAAATGAACCCAAAGCATATATATTAAAATGGGGTCGGGTTATAAAAATAAAAAAAATAAGCCTCCGAAATTGAGTCTGCGGTCGCACAATGGACCGCAAAACAAGAATACGGGTCGCAAAATGCATCGCGGAACTGGTGCCCAAAACTGGGCTACACTGGTCCAGTTTGCGACCAGATTTGCGGTCGCAGACCAATTATGCGGACCGCATAATGATTTTGCGATCGCAGAACTAACACATAATCGCATTTTTCCAGCCGTTGGTAATTTGATCATAACTTTGTGTAGGAATGTCCAGATGATGAACGGTTTGAAGCGTTGGAAACTAGACTCGACGACCTTTCATTTGATAGGTTTTTCATCACATTAAACCATATATATATATATATATATATATATATATATATATGCTCATTCAAAGTAGGGACTTATGCAAACTCATTTGGAATTTTAGCCTATTATGAAATTTTCTAACTTGACTTAGACTTAGGCCTCACATTAGACCCAAATACTTAGTATAAGACTTATACACTTATTTTCCAAATCCAATTGATTCCCATCATAGTAATAGCACATAAAATATTGTATTTATCCTACATGGCACCTCGAAATCCTAAATTTACTTAGCAAAATTTTCCGGGGCCTTACAGGTTTAGCCAATGTGCGTGCAACGAGGTACGTTTCATGATCGGGATAGTGTTTAGGCTACGATATACCGTGGATTGACTGTTATGCTTGATGCTGTGATGGTTCTTATATTTTTACCCCTATTGTAATCTATTTGAGCCATATTTGAGGTTACATAGAGGTTCATCTCCTCATTGAACCCGATAATTGCTACATTCGTGATGTATTTGCTGGATTTGAACTATAATAGCAAGTTTGTCACGCCCCAAACCTGAAGAGGCGTGGTCGGCATCTAGTTCCATACTCGGCCTAAGTGTACCACTCTGTAATTGTGAACTCTGGAGGGTTAATTCTCAACTTAGGCCGATGAGGCCATATTCTGAATAATCTGAAAATAATGTCTACAACCAGCAATACAAAACTAAACATCTATATAGGGCTGGTAAAGCTACAATACTGATATAAAAAAATGTACAAGACCCATCTTCAAGCCTCTAGGGATAACTGAACTGTATCATGGTCGAGGATAGGGTCTCGACCTACTTATCAATTGTATATAAAAAATGGACTCCAAGGTATAGACCTCGTAACTCTGAGGATGTGGAGCTTACCAACCAAGCTGATGTTTGACTTTGTCTACTTGGATGGTCCATCTAGCTGTCTATCAGGACCTGCAGGCATGAAATGCAGCGTCCCTAGCCAAAGGGACATCAGTACACAATAATGTACCGAGTATGTAAGGCAACAGGATAACTGAAAGCTGAAACTGAATTGATAACATAATAACTAAAAGTACATGAGAGTCAAATATAATTGAAGATATGCTTACCCGCTGATATTGAATCATCTCTCTCGATATAGTATGTAAAAAAGTTGTTCATCCCTATAATGCTCGGCATGTGTAACTGCTCTATCATATTAGGCCCGCTCATAGGCGCTCGGCCATACTAGGTTTTGTATTTCCACCATTCCGGGCTCCCTCATAGGCGCTCGGCTACAGTATGCTCAGTATATAATTTATTATCTGATCGGAGGTTGCCCAATAGGAGCTTGCCCACTATTATAGCTCGATGGTGGTGAAAATACTATACTACTGTGTATGTCACGACCCAAATCTGGGGAGCATGGCTGGCACCCGGTGTCGTGCTAGCCCGAGGAACCGCTCTGTAACTCATCATTTTTGTTTTTTTTTTCTGGGTAATTATCATTGGCCAACATGGACACAACTCGTAGTGCATGACTGCAAGTGGGTGAATACTTTATCAATAAACTAGCATTCTCAAAAAATGAATTCATATGGGCCGTCAAGGCCTCTGACATACTGTAAAAAAGAACCTCTGACTACAAATCCGCTGAGATTATTTGACATCAAATGGGATAGGGTACCGGCCTACCCATAAGTCCTTAGCAAAACTCTGACACGATAACTTATAGACTCGGCTGCACTCCGAATGAGGTGGAGTCTTACTGATCCTCTGCTGAATGCCAATCTCGTCTACTATGAGGGCTCGTCAAACTGATTATCTATACCTACAGGCATGAATACAGCGTCCCCAAAAAAAGGATGTCGGTACGAATAATGTACTGAGTATGTAAGGCATGTAAAAAATATGTATAAAGAGCGTGGAAGAAGCATGGAGTAAAGGACTCAACCTGTAAGTCTGGATAGCTTTGTAAATTATGAAATACTTATAGTGTCATGCATATGCGTATGAATGTCATGTCGTGCATAAGTACATGTGTTCATCACATCATCAAGCCTCTGAGGGTATCCCATCATATCATCTTGGCCACTGTGGGCAAAGTCATCAATGTATACTAGCTTGTGGGGTTGCTTAAGCTTCTGTTCTCCTTTTCTTCTTTAGCCTTCTAGTTTCAGTGTATCAAGTGACAATAAGAAAATATTATATAGATTATTTCTAATACCGTTCTCAAACTTTGCCACCTAATGTAATAACTTAAAGAGTCATACATATGCTTAAGGGGTGTTGCCACGTGGGGGTGGGATGAGAAATGTTAATCTTTATCAACTTATTAGGTAATTAGGTAGTGCCATTTTACCAGGTAATCAACCAATTACCCTCATAATTAAGTATTGTCTCAAATTACTTAAAATTCTACCTATTTTTAATACACTTTATACACCGTACTATTACGGTCACGTGGTACCCTGTAAAAAAATTCACACACTATTATTTCATTAAAACATCCATGTAAAAATACATATATTTTATGAACTTCGAATTTACCTAATATCATGTAAAGTGTAAAAAATTTCGTATGCTTAATTCTCAAAATGGTAAAAAAAAAACTTCTTTTCTTGTGAAAATAATAATAATGGTAACTATCCAAAATTATACTTGTAAAATTTTTACTAAAATACTTCACTTAAAAAGAACATACCACGCTAACATAAAATCTAACGATATCGAGGTTGTAAACTTACATGGTCTCATAATAACAATGTATTAAATCCTAATTAACGTCCTAATAGACATAATCCCTTCGAACTCATGTGGATTTACTATGACACATCCTAATGCTAAGGTACGGGATGTAACCATGTATGTATCTATCTCTCTCTCTCTCTCTCTCTCTCTCTCTATATATATATATATATATATATATATATATATATATATATATATATATATATATATATATACCCTCTGCTCTTTCAACTGGGAGAAGACAATACTCAATTGAATATAATGTCCCGATAAAGGAGAATACTGGTCAAGGGTGCCCTTCTTGGGTAGGTAAGGTGGCAATGAGGAAAGAAAGGACAACACCTGGAATTAGTAACATATGATACTATGATAATATACATAAGTTAAGGAATACGATCTTCTCTTTATTTCTCGTTATCAAACTCATGTAGTTACGGGATCATGCCAAAATAAAAGAAGGCTTTAGCCTTAACATAACTTATCACAATCTGTCCAATAAACCCGTTAAACTCATCTCGTTAAACCTTAATCTACAACAACGATAAAAATACTATCATCATGTTATGAAAGGTACAACTATCACACAATGAACGACAAGCTTATTTTATAGCCAAACAGGCAGCATCTCCCCTATAATCTTTACTTCCTTCCAATTCGACATAGCACCACCACCAACAAGAACACAATAGTAACATGTGTACATCATTTTCCAACCTTATACCCATCACAAAATACCACATAACAACCCATACACCCCAGTACGTTCGTACACTATGACAGCCGTAGTAGTGTTGAACAACCCGAAAATGTAACGATGAACAACCAGCAAACCACCTTGCCAATATGTGGTGTTTCTCCACGGCCTTTTTCCTACCAAATGCCATAATAATAGTAGCAAGTCGGGGGGCCAAGTATCAGATTCCATATGCAACAAAGGAACGAATAACGAGGCCATAAATACAAGCCTGGAGCTATTGGACGCTTGGAGCTATTGCATGAAAGGCGTGAAGCCGCCTTTGTTCGGTTGGCCGGCCAAAAGAAATGGATCGAGAGGTATTACAATTGAAGGGCCAATCTTCGATACTTTAATGACGTAGACTTAGTACTAAGTAAGGTCACACTAAATACACGAAATCCGAACGAAGGAAAATTGGGTCTAAACTGGAAGGACCATACCAGATTCTTGAGGTCACAGGAAAAAGGATCCTACAAGCTCGAGATGATGAATAGAGAACAACTACCTAGCAAGTGGAATGTAACTCACCTATAACGATATTACTACTAAGGTACGACCACATTTCATTTCCTTTTATTTTCGGACAAAAATTTGCAAGTGGTCGACAAGAAGCGGCACGAAGTCTTTAGGTATGAAAGCACGTGTTACACTCTTCTTCCCTTGAACCGGTTTTGTCCCAAATGGGTATTTCGGCAAGGTTTTTAACGAGGCAACAATGGATCGTTCTAACTAAGAATCAACGGTCGATCACGAATTGGCTGTCGAAGACAGCATTAATAGTGTCCGAGGTTCATGTACAATCTACCTCGAATACTAAGGGCAATTAGCCTCGGATATCATTTTTTCGAGAAAATTACTTCGTAATAAAAGGGTCTCGATAGGTAGGATTCGTTTTAAGGGCAAAACGGTCAAACGAGTCGTGCCCATGTAGATTGCTGGAGCCCTAGCATAAAACATGTACACACGTATAGTTGTTTTGCACAAGAATAAGAAGAAGTACTTTCCTTGCTATTATCTTATGTTTTAGAAAAATTTTCGTTTTACACCCCTTAAAGAATTTCGTACTTTCAATCTCTCAAAGAAACGAGCTCAAGGTCTGATTATCACCAGAGTTCGGATGATCACTCCCTCACTCATGGACTACCGTCCGATAACTCGAACATATTGAACTATTAAACATCGGGGGTTAAGACCTATTAGGCAACTCCCAAATTTCACAGGCCACGGCCAAACCCACTCGGGGACTGTTATCTCAGGCAAGCCTAGATAACTCAGGAAATCAAGCCCACTGGCGACACTCGAACTAAAAGGCTACGACTATATTAACACGTCTTGGAGACGACCGAGAACCATAACGAAAAACAGGCCTTCAAAAACCAGTTATAAAGGCCACCCTCGGCAAACTATAACTTGAGTTACTTACTTTGGGAGAAAGTTCCCGGTAACACCGAACTCCTAAGACGCCTCAAACAAAATTATGTAACGGCAGGGTTTTTTCGATCTTACAAAACCTAAGTTATTTTATGCTAAGGCATTCCGACCTTTGTGAATATAAGTAATAAATCAAAGAAAAAATTTGAAAGCCGAGAGGGAAAAGAATGCCTTGTATATATTTGCCCAGTAATCTTTTTACAATGGCTAGAATGGCTTAACTAAAAAATTTATAATGGCCGAAAAAACCTAAAAATATGCAAAAGAAAGAAAAAAATACAAAGGCCTAAGTTGCCTGGTCTTCATCGGAGGCAGCATCTTCATCATCGGGATCTTCCTCGCTTTTAAACTTGCTTAAGCTCTAAGAATCTTTCTTGGTAAAGGCCAGCTTCCGGGTCCTGGTTTCTTCTACCTTGGCACTCTCGATTTCAGCCAGTATATCGAAGTCCTAAGCATGGAATCCCTCGAGGACTTCCCTTCGAGCTTGCCACCTTGCATTATCCACCATACTTCTGGCCTGCATCCAAATTGCCTCGACGTCAGCCTTATACTGGGCCACTTTAGCATCAGCCTAGGTGTTGGTCACGACCGCCTCTAATTTGGCCGCATCGAGTTCATTGGCCATTTTTTCCTTATCAGAAATAGCCGAGTCCAACTGGGATTGAAGCTCCTTGAATTTCTTGACCTCCACCGAGGCCTTCTCTTTTGAATCCCGGAGCTGGGACTCGGCTGACTCCAGTTTTTCTTAGACAACCTTCTTTTTCGAGGCTAAGATGTCCATATTTTTCTTGAACACTTTAGCCTCAGCTTGTATCGTAGCTACCTGTGCCTATAGCTGCCCGATCTGTTCAAGCCTCTACCGGACGTGTAGGAACGGAACGTTAGCAACTATGTCCATTTTGTCTTCACTATCATGAAGTACTCGAACTACCTGCTCGGCTATCTCGCCATGCTTACTCCAAGCCGCTTCTAGCTCAACCAGAAGTTTCTCACTTAGAAGCTTGTAAGTGTCCCTCTTCTTAGTGAGATCCCGAACCTTGGCCTTGTGATGAGTTAATTCCTCCCAGAATCGGAGGAAAGTCTCATGGTGCAACACCAATGTATGCAAATATAAAGGAAGGTTTATGGTTATTTACAACATCAAATGTAAAATACATAAGGATAAAGACATACAAAGTTACCTAATTTAATTCGTGTTGAGCTTCATTGAATAAGCAGGGGGTTTCCACCTAGTCCATCACTGCCTGATCTTCTTCGGTGACCAAACACCGAAAGTAGCTAGCGACCCCCACGAGGGCAGAGAAAACTTAGGCATCCTCCGGGATAGAGAAAACTATTGGCCGTCTTGGGTAGGGTCGACGCTGAGGCCGTGAACCTGTCCACTAACATTGGGCTCGAAGAAGATCCACTGGCTCCCGCTGATGGTACCTTCTTTGGCACCAGCTCCGAGCCCCCTGACATCCTCTAAGGCATAAGACTCTAACCTATCTAAGAAGGTAAGGATATCTGTCTCCCCTTGAGACCCCTCGTAAGAACGACCTTCTAACATACCGGCCTCACGTATCATGGCGTCCGAGAACTGAGGAGACTCGATAATGTCAATCGCCCGGAGCGCGTCTTTCGGGGCACTTTCCTCTGCCCGAGGAGACCCGGTCATGTCAATCCCCCCTTGCTTGGGGAGGAGTGGCCTCACCCCTTCTAATTCGTAAGCTTAAGCAAGACCTCTCTCACCGACTTCCTCATGTCGAGATGATTCAACTTTAGGACCCGTCGGTTCAAGAGCCTCTTGTATCGTTACACTAGCCCGCACGCGGGCCACCAGCATGGATTTATCTTCCACTTTTTTTTCTTTAAACTCATTTCTTAGTCTATGGACTAGGTCCTAGGGTAAAGCACCAGAGCACCCCTTGGGCTTGCGAGACCTCCTATTCAGCTTTTTCTTTTCCGAGTTCGGGGAATTTGAGACCCTTTTTCTCTTCTTATCGTCACACTCCTTCGATGAAGCGGGCTCTAGAGGCACATACTCCTCACCAGATGGAGGCCTCATAGAAACGTCTTTGGGGAGACATACGAAAGAGAATAGAGCTGATAACAATTCAACAATACAAGTAGAAAACCAAAGAGTATTGAATTAGAGGAGAAAATTTACCATGATTACGGGCCTCCCATCGACCCTTCGACAATTAACACCATGCGCACTCGGAATATGTCCTATGTGACACAAGACACTCGACCCATTCCATAAGTCGAGGAACCACTTCCGGCATCCGAGCCATGCCTTCGTCACCAAAACACCGATGAGAAGGGATGGGAGAGAAGAAACGATCAATGGAGTGTCTAAGGTGAAATTATACTTACGCTTCATGTTCCATTTCTCGGGAAATGGCATGTAATCGGCAGGGATCAAGTCTGAGGTCTTCACTCGAACAAAACAACCCGTTCAACCTCTGTCCGGATCCTCATCTATAATTGAGAACGGGGCCATCATGGCGAAACGAGCAAGCTTGATTAATCCCCCTCGATATAGTCGGGGACTGTATAAACACATAAGATCATCGAGGGTGAAGAAAAATCCCTCGATTTTGCTTTCAAAGAAACAAAGGAGGATCACTATCCTCTAATAAAGGGGTGGATTTGACCGAGGGTCACCTCGTACCTCTTGCAAAAGGCGATGATGACCAGGTCTAAGGGACCGAACATGAAAGGATAAGTGTAGACACTTAATAAACCCTCCACGTGGGTGGTGATTGATTCCTCAGGTGAAGGCACCACCATGCTTATTGGTGCAGTTACACTCCTCCTTGACCTGGTCAAGAATATCTTCAGTGATCGAACATATGTATCTCGAGACCGGTTCATATCGACCCGGTACCGAGGAACATTTTTTGATCTTGAAATTAGAAATAGTTCTGCACCATCTAGGAACAAATTCGTCTGGGTGTGGCTCCGCCACAGCCCCATCGCCGGCATGTCGTGATGAAGAGGCGATCTCCTTTTGTGGGACAGTCTTAGAGGTTTTCGCCATTTTTAGAGAAAAGACGAAAAAGAAGAGGTTGAGATGGGGAGGGTTTGCAGAAATTTCAAGCAATTTTGTATGCAGGTTGGAGAGTGAAGAGATTCTTGAAGAACAAAGATGGAAGAAACATTGGACATAAAGTTTGAATAAATGAAAATTGTCGTATTTATTGGCTGCTAACGGCAGTTCAAAACCTGTAGTGGCCAAAATATCCGTGATCAATTGGAAATCATGGTGGAAATCTCAACACGTATAAAGAAGAGGCTGAGTAATTAGCAAATCATAAGATTTTTTACCTTGTATACAATTGTACCAAGAATAGGACAAACCTACTATATAAAGGGGGGTCTGATCATTTTTAATGCACATTGAAATACACAATACAAAGCAATTTACTATTATTTCTTGCTCTCATCACCTTGTTATATTGTTCTTACATCAGAAGAGGCATTTCTTGGATTGAGGGTGATCGAACTCTAAAGCTAAGGCTGTTCTATTTGTGTGGTTTGCATTTATTTTCTTATCGTTAATTTCAATATTAATCTGTTTTCTAAATTTGTGCCAAGTTATATGACATATCCTTAAAACCACATATAAATTCAATTTTTATCCGTTTTTAAGGCAAGCAAAAGTAGAGAGATACTATTAACGGTGTATGTAAGGCCTTTTAAGAAAAATCGTACGAACTTGGTTCAAAGCGAGCAATATCATATCATGTTAAAAGTGTTCTTGGGTTAACTGAGCCCAACATAAACTTTAATTTTCTTCTAAGCAGAATGTTAGATCAATTTTTCCATCATCTCGATCGAGAAGTTTTACAATAATATATATTTGATGAACAGGGAAGTTGCTTCAGAATGTATTTTTTGCATGAGAATGAGATACTCATATCACGTTTTTTAGCCATCAGTCTTTGAATCTTCTGATTTTCCTGTGCAGAGACAAGGTCAATTATAACAGTTTCTAGTGAATTAAAAAATTTGGTCAAAAGGATAACTATATATATATATATATATATATATATATATATATATATATATATATATACTAGTTAGTTGTTTCTTACAGTGGTCTGCCACGTTACCAAGCCTATATCCTCAAACAAGGAGGTAGTCTAATGCTATCTTAACAATGTTAATGTATCTTTTAGTCCAACTAGATGGTTTACTTAGCAATATTCATCAGTTCACGAAATAAATTTAGAAACTTGTTGTTTTACTGTCCTTGCAAAAAAATTACTAATAAGTCAAAAAAGAGCACCCATTATACAACAAAACATCCCAACCTCCAGCCTGTCGACTTTTCTAGAAGAAGGAAACATAAGGGATGGAGAGTGTTTACTGTGAAAATGGTAATAACAATTGAATTGGTTGATGGGACTCTAAAAATACGCGATCTATTTTTATGCTAGTTGTTAAGTAGTTGATGATGCGTGTGTGAGATTTAGATGCGAAATACGAGTTAGAGATAAGATGATAATCAAACCGAAAGGCTAACAATTAGGGCCTCGAAGATAATAAATGATAAGCGATAAATTATGAACAATGATGAAGATAATAAATGAGAGCAATAATATCAAGAGAGTATGTTAGAAAGCAGAGAGAATGTTCTTGTGTATTCGTGCGGACTAATTGAAGCAGCAGAGGTTTACAAAATGATAAGGATCCCCTTTATATAGGAGGGGAATCTCAACATAGTACAAAATGCATTAATGACAAAGAGGCAGAGATGGGACATCTAGATGTGACTCCCTGATTCAGGGTTAGGGTAGTCCACTAGGCTCTGTCAGCCCTAGCCGTGTAACTTGGGAACTCCCCATTTCTACCACTACCGTGATCATTGCTACCATGAGGTCGAGTGTCGACGACCCCCGAGGGAGGATACTCGACCGTGGACTCGAGCCTTCGAGGTGATCTTCCGAAATGCCTTAATGACGAGAAATTAGACCCTCCGATTTTGCCGTATACATATAGTCCCCGCGTTTCTTAGAGAGGAGCGATAAGAAAAGTTTTCGACATCCAACTCTACGGACTTCCCGTGATGACGTCGTACCGATGATATCAGCCTATGACGTAAGCCTTCACGATACCCGGGACGTCCCATGGACTTTTCTTTTCAGTACCATTCAATGCGCTGCCGATCCTATTCTTCAAAGCGACAATATCGCCGTCGACTCGGCTTTCAATAACGCATTGATTGCGCCCGCAGATCTGTATTTCAAAGGCATTGATGACATTATTGACGAGGTGATCACCCCCTATAAATAGGGGCCTTCCGGTATGATCTTTTTATCCAATACTCTACCCTTGAAAAAAAAGGGTGGGAAGACCTTTGACCTGGGTTGGGGAGGGATTGGGGTCGCTTTTCTTTAGGACTTTAGTCCGTAACAAGGCTAAGTGTTGTTGACACCCAATTGTTCCCTATATATTTTTTCAATATGCAAAGTACTTTCAAAACAACATATATATGCATATATAAGTATATCCAAGCGTTTTATTATTTTTTCATAATTTTCAAAGATTTAAGTAGATTTATTTTCCCCCTTGTTATCCATTAAATCTCAATAATTACTTCCAAAATTATCAATTTGGTAATTCATCTATTGTATTTTCATATTTATGCGAAAATATAGCCAAGTAAATTTTTTTCACATTTTTACAAATTTATTTTGTATTTTTGAAGCTAAATTGCATATAATTGCAATGTTAGCTTCTTTTTAGATTTAATTGCATTTATGTTCATAAAATTAGGTATGGCATTTTTAGATGATTAATTATGTATTATAAATCATCTTAGTACCTTTAATTTATTTACAGAAATTATTTCATTATTTTTTATAAATCAAATAGAAAAAAATTGGCTATTTAAATATTAGCCCCATTTTATTTCGATTATAGCCCAAATTGAACCCCAATTTAAATCCCAAATACCCTAACCCGATTCCCATTCAAAGCGACCCACGACCCATTTAAATAACCCACCCGGACTCCCGTTTAATTACAGCCGTTGATCGTTTAGATCAACGGCTCTCATCAACCCTTTCCTAATTAAACGCAAAGACCCCCCTAAACCCTTTTCATTCTCCATAATCCGCCGCCTCTTAAACCCCTCCTCTCCCCATTTCTCTCTACAACCCCATCAAACCGTAGCCGCCGCCGCCCTAATCCGCCCTAATCCATGGCCTTCCAAGGTCATAGGAGACCTGTATTAGCCTCCCAAGGCTTTTACGTATTCATTTCTCTGGTCTCATGACCAGATCCTGAAAGGGTTTTATCCAGTCTTTGATCGATGACTGTTCTCCGGTCCTCTCTGACTTTTCTCCGGCCAGCCATGGCTGTTCGAGTCAGACTTTTGACTCTCCTGCTTAGGTCGATGATTTTCAGGGCCTTTCTCATCATTTGGGTTTCTTCCGAAATCCTAGTCTTTAAGGTTCTTTTGATTTCTTTTAGATCTGCTTTAGATTTATGTTTACTTTGAACTTCTAAGCATTTTTCTCAAAGTTTATTTTAAAACTATACTTTCAAAACTCTTTATCTTTTTCGATTAGGGTTTCCTTGTTAAGTTATTTTCGAAACCTTTCTCCGATTTCCTGGACATATTTTGCTATGTTTGCTTACATCGTTCTTCTACCTCGGTTTGCATGTTAAAAGCCCTAATTTATTTTGACTGTTTATTAGACGAATGCTTGTTTGTTTGAGTTTTGTCTGATTCGCTTGTTTATCCTCTTTTAAAACCCTACTATTGTTGAAAACCCTATGGCTTTGAGTCTGAGACCGTTCTTTTAAGTACATGACTCGATCTGATGTTCTTTGTTTCAAAATCTCTTATTCCTTTAAGTGATTCTTCTGATTCTGGATTTCTATCATCTCTAAAACTCGATTATGCTCGAAACCCTAATTTTTCAAAGGGGGTTTTTTCTTCTGCTCCAGTGAGATCTTCGCATGTTTTGATATTCTACGTTTCTTCGTTACTGATTCAATATCATGCTTTGAATGTTTGCTGTTTGCTAACTTTGTGCTATTGTTTCATGCTGTTTCTTTTTGCCAATGGTTTGGCTTCGCATGTCTAGTGTTTTGTGCACTCTATTTATATGCTAGGTTTCCCTGTTTGATCTTCAATTTTGTGACTAATTTCAAAGTTTTCCTTTGTGAAATCTGATTTCACTTTCCCGTTAAGGTTAACTGATTTCTCTCCTTGTTTTGCCTTGCTGAATCCTTTCCCAAAATAAAAATGTTCTGTACTTACACTTGATTACTCATTCAATTGTTTTACGGCTTCTTTTATGGCAACTATCAGCTTGCTTACAAATTGATTTTTTTCCTTATTTTGAACCTATCACTGCCCGTTAAGCTAGTGATCCCTTAATTAAAGGAAATAATATGTGTAATTGATTCTGAATAGTGATTGTTTCCATGTTTGTAGCTTATTACTTCTCCTTTACTCGTTTTCAAAAAGCTATAAATACCCACCTTCTCTTCTTTAAAACAGACGAACAATTTAAGTTCAGAACACACACCTACACTCAAAACTCTCTCTTGCTTACTGCTACTTGTGCTACTGTCTGTTTACCTGGCTGAAAGCCAAGGCTGAACTTTGGAGTCCTGTTTACTTTCTTTATTGCACTTTGCTTCTTTGACTGGTATGTCCTGACTAATTTTCAGCATCAACAACAACATGTTTCTTTACCGTTCCTTTCATTCCTGTTTGTATTTAACTAAGTTCCATTATTAAGCATGCTATATTCTGCCTTTCTGCCTGAATAAATGCTTTTGTTAATTACCATCATGGCTTGTGAACCCTAAATCCCCATCCCCAATGTGTTTGGTATCTGTGGTTGGTTTGGGGCATGACAACAATAAGATTGCTGTCCATGACCCAAACTTGATTCCCCTGGGATCATAACCTCCATGTTTTCTCTAGTTGTTGTGTGTTTGGTTGGCTTATAGGCATGCCAGCATCTTCTATTTCTGTACATGTGCAAAGCTGACCCTTGCCTAAGTACATAGGCTATTTGCAATGAATTCTTAACCCCTGACCCCCTTTGTATGAAGTTATCAACTATGTATTTTTCTAATTACTGTTTCCCTATCACCCCTTACCCCTTTCCTTTCCCCCTTAGTTTTTAAACTCTATTCCAGCACTTCCACTATCTTCTTAGAACTTATGGTCTGCCCCCTTTATGTGAGCCTTGCCTTGGGACCCATGAGCTCCCTCTAAACTGGGACACATAAGTGTTGGCATTTCCACACTGCACTCATCTCTATTCTGGTTATGTATCATGGGTGTGAGCACTACCCGGGGTCCTCTTGAGACCCTTAGGGAACTTTGACACACTCAAGTCTGAGAAAGGCTTTGGATTAATGGAATTTAAGGTGGTTTATTCCATAACTCAGAGAGGAAGTCAAGAATCAGGCTTCCTCTGGTTGTAACTTTTCTTTGTACTTTTCTGATGTAATTCGTTACCGAGTCTGTAATAATTTCTGTAATAAACACTGGGGTTGGCTAGTGAAAAGGGATGGAAATTATGCATGCTTGAGGGTAGATATCATGTCTATAGGGCTCAAGATTTTGCATGTTTAATTCTGCAATTTAGAAATCATGTCTATAGGACTCAGGATTCTGCATGTTTAATTCTGCAATTTAGAAATCATGCCTAGAGGACTTGAGATTCTGCGTGTTTAATTCTGCACAATAGAAATCATATCTATAGGATCTGTTTTTTTTTTTTTTGTGTGTGTGTGTTTAATTCTGCATTAGATACCATGTTATTAGGATCTAAATAGTTAAAATCAAATATCATTAAAATCAGTACCCCTTCGTAGAAATCATGCCTATAGGGATTCCCAAAGCAAGAAAAAATAATCTGGTTCGTTTCTATTCACATTCAATGTTAGATATCATGTCCATAGGGTTTAAAATCAATAATAGTAAATGCCATCGCCTACGGAATCTGAAACAAATCCTATTTTAAAATCAACTTACTTTGAATCGGCTTTAAATAATCTAACTTCCTTATCTAACGAGGTCTAACCAACATGCCTATAGGGTCTCAAACCATTCATTTAAAAGTTGTTCCGCTTTGCCATGCTTCTAAAATCAGTAAGTAGATACTATGTTTTTAAGAGCTCACCCAAACACTTAGGCAACCTTTAGGGTGATAATATTAAAATTGAATCCGCCTTTTGAAATTGCTACAACCAGCAGGCAGGCCTGATTCGGACTTCTTATCTGAGTTATGTATTAAGCTGGTCTACTTCACAATTGAACTCCCCTCGTCTTTAGCATTTTTAATCAGACCTTAAATATATGCGCAAGTCATGCTATTTATGCGTTTGTTTGAGGAGGTATACATGAGCTTTTACTTGTTTACGTGTTTCACTTAACATGCTGTATTATTTGTTTTGTATGTCGCCTTAGATTTTTACCTTGTGAAACCATAATCAGCCTAATATCGCTCCCTTTAGGAATAGTAGTCCTAAATTCCTCTGGGACTGATAGGAATGGGACGGGTAATAGCATGCAATAGCGATAGAGACCAATCCACGCTTTTATACCTTAACGGGTGGAAAGGGTAGATATTGATATGATGACCGGTGCGCTAATACCACCTGTAGCCCCTCGTTTGAGGAGTGATTACCGGGTATTGCATTTATGTGATCCATATTATGAATAAACCTAGGACTCCCTTTCCCTTTCTTTCTTTGTCTTTAAAATATTTTGACTTCTTTTCAAAATCAGCCTTTTCAATAACTGCTCTTTCCTACTTTGTTTACTTCCAAGAATTTGTGTATTAAAATCCCCTCTTACTTGAGCCTTATCTGCTTACATGTTAATTGCACCAAATTCACAAAGAACTATCTGGCCGGGAACCACACTAGTGGATCCTAAAGGGTGCCTAACACCTTCCCCTTGGAATAATTTCAAGCCCTTACCCTATCTCTGGTTATCAAAGCATAGTTGTAGTTGAACCTTGTAAGAATGCACCATAAATCATTAGGTGGCGACTCTTCGAAAAATGCAAATCCCAGTTCCCAAAAGGAACGAGTTGCTCCATACCCAAAAATGTCATAAACCCGATTCTCCCGCCGCGAGGAGGGAAAAAAGGGGCGCGACAAGTGCCTTTCAACATCTTTCTATCCCTTTCTTCTCACTATCCTCCTCCATTACTATCAGCCATGTTTGGGGCCTATGGCCTAAAGGTTATATGGTGGCGTTCTTACCAGCCATGCCATGACCTTTTGCCTGGGCTTTCCTTTGCCGGGAGAGATTACGTTGTCTTGTCCCTATTGTTGTTGTTACGGTTTTTGCTGCTCTCGTTGTTGGCTCGAGGTAATGAGATAGGGGGGCCGACTTCTTCTCACTTTATAGGACGTTTGGACTCTACACCGCTGCTCGGGAGAGCGTTCAGATTATACGCCGCTGCTCACTCTCCTACCCTGGCCTGGTGTGGCACTTCATCCCCTAGGTTTTCCAAGGGATAAAATGGCACAACTGGCCGTTCAACTTGCTCGGCGCAATGTCCCATAAGGTGCGCTCGGAGCGGCCGTGCAAGTAGGGTTGATGCCCGCCGAATCTTCAACCTTTGGCTTCGGCGGGGTATCTCTCTTTTTTCTGCTTCTTCCGCCTCACTTTCCTCTTTTTAATCTCCTTATTTTCTGCTTATTGATCTTCGCCCTCGGAGACATTACTCTGTAGGACCACGATGAGACCACAGAGGAGGTGGCGATCGAAGGAATTGATGTCGAGGATGCATGTCCGAGGAAATGGTGTTTGAAGATGCTGCTGCCGAGGATATGCCTTTGAGAGTAGGCTAGGCTCTAGGTTTTTGCTATATGTGTACCCTTTCTCTTCTCTGTTTTTGTGTAAGGATCCCCCGTGGGCTTTTGTAATCAAATGTTCATGAATACAAAGATGTTTCTTCAATGTTGTCTTCGATGCTTGCTATATTCTATTTAGCTATACTTGTGTAGAATCTCGGTGCATGACCCCATCTGTTGGTGCAAATATCGAGCCCATGTGGGGGTATATTTCTCTGACATTTGATTGATTAGTATGGTTCCCCGTGGAAACCTTTGCCTTTCCTCGAACCAAGCCTCGATTGGACCAATAATCTCGGGTTGTCGGGACCCTTACTTCGGGCTGAACAAAGATAATGCTTCGAACCTTTAGAATTTCGAGAGCAGTCTTTAGGACTTGTGATACTCTTCGAGGGAAATTCTCTCGGGAGCCCGAGAATAGGGACTTCCTTTAAGCTCTTGAGGGCAGTCCC
The DNA here is from genome assembly GCF_001879085.1 of Nicotiana attenuata. NCBI lineage: Eukaryota > Viridiplantae > Streptophyta > Magnoliopsida > Solanales > Solanaceae > Nicotiana > Nicotiana attenuata. The sequence goes on along the minus strand of NW_017670582.1, from coordinate 530,309 downwards.
CGAGCGGGGTTCATTCAAACCTGAGCCACCCGGAAACCTGCTTTGAACATAGCATAGGTAGCCCTAAGTAGTGGTAGGTAGATCACGAACGAGGTTTTATCTGAATTTAGATGGTACCCCGTGATCAAGCTCACATTGGTGAAGCTTGAATGCTTGTTTCCTTGGGGCCTAACTCCTTTTTTATGGAAGTCATCGAAGTCGGGTACAACCTTAGGACATGTAATTATGTCGTTGGCTTCCCAACGCCTAACTTTCGTTTGATGGAGGTCCTTGAGGTCGGGTACCACCTCGGGATTGGCGATGCTGCTGGATCCTTAGAGCCTAACTTCTCTTTGATGGAGGTCCTCGAGGTTGGGTACCACCTCGGGACTAGCGATGTCGCTGGCTCCTTAGAGCCTAACTTCTCTTTGATGGAGGTCCTCGAGGTCGGGTACCACCTCGGGACTGGCGATGCTGTTGGCTCCGTAGAGCCAAACTTCTCTTTGATGGACGTCCTCGAGGTCAGGTACCACCTCGGGACTAGCGATGATTACGTCGGACCTTTTGGCGGGCGGATCATTTCTGTTTTTTACATATATAGGGTCGCTTCTGGTCCTTTGGAGACCCCTCCATTCTAAGCAGTTACCCTTCCTTTTCTGCGTTAGGCCTTTCATTGCTTTAGTACTAACGTACTTGCACAAATTCCTGCTTTAGTTCTCTAATTTTGCCATAGCCATGACTGCTACATCGGGGTCTGTCTAGCAGAGAGGGGAGAGTTCCACCTCAGGTATTCTGGACCAACGAGAGCGTACCTTGAAGGTTGCTTCATTGATAGGAGAAGAAGACCTTGGGTTAGTGAGAAAAGACTGCGGATGGGGCGAGGAAGTAGTGTAACAGATACTTTCACTGGATGAAGACATCACGGATCGTGCTGATGGGTTCCTGAATGTGTACACGTATCCTCATACTGGGCCACCTTGATAGGGTTGTGCCTGACTTTTGTTTAAAGTATCGGGTTACCTTGGCACAGATCCATCCATCATTTTGGCGGATAGTGTTAGTGATTAGATTTTTCACGGAGAAGGCGGGGCTCGAATTTACGCTCAGTCATTTTATCAACCTGTACCGACCCCTTCACCATCGGGGTCTGCTAACCTTGCAATGCCGGTCGACCACGCCCTTCGTCATCGATGATGAGGAAGAGGAAGATCGGGAGTGGATGAATCGATTCGTTCGAGTACGGACCACTGACATTTTCCCCGTGGAGCTTATGCCATTCCCTAAGGAATGAAACTATACACGTAAGTGGTGCATTCTGTGCCTTCTCAGTTTTGTTTATGGCGAAGGCTGGTTTTGTAATCGTTCCTCCTTTTCTTTTTCCGTAGCGGTTGCATGGGCACCGAGCGATATTCCCGATCTACCGGATTGGGTTCGGAAGTTGTCGACCCACTCGACTTGTGATGAGCACAGGTGGCGAGCTTTATCCCGGGGCAGATGGAGAGCAGAACATCATGGTGTGTGTTGTGCTATTTTTTCCTTTCCCTTCTTTCATTTAGAGAGGCAATTTCCCTTTCTGTGTGTTAATCTTTCTGTTGTAGGAATCGGAGAGCCTTCCGAGGTGAGGTTGCGCTCCTTTGGAGAGGTGGAAGGGTCACTAGCTTCCGGGCTAAAGAACAACAACAATAAGCAGGAGATGCCCTCATAGGGCGATGGCGCTCAAAGTAGGGCGAGATCGGACTGGGGCTCCGGAGCGGAAGTATCGTCCGAGCCTGCCGCGTCCGTGGTTCCTGGTTCTGGAATGGTGGTTTCTCCGTTGCTATCACCTTCGCTTTCCGTTGATACTGCTTCGAGGGATACTAGAAACCCGGGGTCACATAATCCTAGTGATCCCTCGACTAGAGTCAATTCGTTCAGAACTAAGGGAGCTAGGTTAACAGTCACACGTTCGGCTTTCGAGGAAGCCCAGCGGCTTAACTTCGTGGTGAGCTTCAACATAGGCCTTTTGAGTTTCGAGTTTTCCCTTCCTTATTGGATTTTCTTTTTCAGGCCTTCGACGAGCTTAAGTCTGAGCTGCTTCGTACTGAGGCCAGACTGCGGAAAGCTCTAGATGAGGAGAGATCCCTTAGGATCCTTTATGATGAAAAGGAAGTCGAACTGGCACACTTGCGACATGAAGTGGGCTAGTGCTTGAATTATGAGAGCTACTTGAAGGAGCAGGTAACTTTCTGTCCCGGGTGATATGCGTTCCGCCTTCTCACTTCTGAGGCTAAGGCTTCGTTTATCTCAGTTGCAGAAAAGGACGGAGGCCCCGAAGCATCTTCGGGATGGAGCTGGCCGAGCCCAGAGTGAATATGTCGAACTAAGAGCTAAGAGCTCAGGCGGAGGTTCATGCTTTGGATGAGAAAGGTGCCCTGGCTAAAGTTTCTGCCTTTGAGGCTCAATTCCGCTTCGCTTGTGACAATACTTTTGTTCAAGCAAATGCGATTATGAAGCTCGAGTTTGAGCTTTCGAAGGTAAGGGCTGAGATCATTGATGCCCGAGCTAAAGCTGTAATAAGCCGAACTAAGGCTGATCAGGAGATGGCGTTATATTTAAAGGATGCTACTGATGCTCAAGCTGAGTTGAGAAGGATCCTCGACCGTGAATGGAGGATCAAAGAATATGCTCGTTGCAAGTCTCGAAGGAAGGCTCTCGAGGAGATCTGTGCTAGGGGTTTTGTTCTCTCGAAAGAGTTGGCGCGAGCGAGGGTGGACGAGCGTGATGCTCGGTTACTTCTATTTGGCATTGAAGAAAGCGAAGATTAGGCCGTCAGGTCGTAGCCCCAAGGGGGGGGCATAGATTTTGCCATTTGTATGTAGTATTTTCAAAGCATGTTTGTAAATGGAGATTGCATTTTTTTTGTATATATGTACAAAGGAGACCTCGTGGCTTTAGCTCTTGCGTCTCAAATTTGGTCGAGGGAATTGGTCTTTTCGGTCGATAGGAATCCTTGGATTTGCGATATTGCCTTGAGGCTCATCGGGCTGGCCCGTAGGCTTCTATGTACTCGGCCGATGCGAGTTTTTACTATAAGCTGACATTTGAGCTCTTATGCTTTCGTTTATAGACATACTTTGACCAATTGTTTTGGCTTCATTCTCCGAGTCGGGTTTCCAATCGAGCTTATTTGACCCTCAAGTTTTTGTGATTGCATGGGCTGGCGACGACAGCTCTTATGCCTTGGGTCGAAGTGACCATCTGATTGTTGATACCCAATTTTTCCCTGTGTATTTTCATACTCAAAAATACTTTCAAAATAGCATATGTATGCATATATAAGCATGCCCACGAGTTTTGGTACTTTTCCCAAATTTTAAGATTTTTAAAATTAATTTATTGTCTATTTTTAACAATGCGAAACCCAATAATTGTTCCCAAAATTAACACTTTGGTGAATAATTTATTTCTATTCTCGTATTTACACCAAAATATAACTAAGGTGATTTTTTCATATTTTAATAAATTTATTTGGCATTTTTAAAGCTAAATTGAATATAATTGCAATTATAGCCTATTTTACGATTAACAATATTTTACAATTATAAAATCATTTCCAGTATTTTTAGATCAATATTTATATATTATTAATTAGTTCAGTGCTTTTAATTTATTTTTAAAATCATTTTAACTATTTTTATAAAATAAAAGGGGGGAAATTGGCTATTTAACACATAGTCATTTCTATTTCAATTACAGCCTCAATTTAACCCCCAATTCCACCCTAATTGGGTGATCCAACTTCAAATTTTAACCCAAACCCCATGACCCTTTTTCAGACCCGCCCAGCTTCTCTTTTAATCCAGGCCATTGATCATTTTGATCAACGGCCATGATCCGTTCTTTTCTTTTTAATTCCCATACCCCCCTTAACCCTAATTCACTCTATCAGATCTGCCGCCTTTGAACTCTCTTCACCTCCCAGACCCTCTCTAGCCCTCTCCGGAACCCTAGCCCTATCCCACCTACTTCCGTCCTATTTCCATCGGAATCCATGGCATTCTTGGCCAAAGGTGGTCTGTACTCACTCTCCTTCACCATTAAACCTAAGCTGACTAAAGCTCGGAGGCCGACTTCCATGGCTTCCTTTAGATCAATCTCAGGTCTGCAAGATCTATGGCTTCTCTGGCCATTTTCCGGCATGTTCAGAGCAATATGAGTCTCTTCGACTCAGGATCCGACTTTCCTCAAGACCTTCTCATTCTAGGGTCTTCTTTGCCATTTTTAAGCCTTCTATGTTACTATACTTGCTTACTTTTTTTTAGATCTATACCATGCTTGTTCTTTACTTGACGTTTTAAGGCTTTCCCAAAATTTCCTTTCTAAAATTGTTCAAGTTCGATTTTTAGGGTTTCTGGAAAAAGTTTCTTTAATGTGTTCTGACTCTTTTGCTCTCTCTTTATGTGTGCTTATACTCGTATGGTCTTCCTCTTACTGTTTGCTCTTTTGTTTCTTTTCCGATTGTTCAAGACTTTTTCTGTTCACATGTTAACTCGGTTTGTTGTTCATCATTTTTTGCTATATGTGCTTAAGTCTGAGCTCTTTGATTTTCTTTCACCTTACTGAGTTTTGTTGATGTTCCTGTTGAACATGTTTTTACCTACTTTGTTTAAAACTTCTTAAACCTGTTTGAATTCCAAGTTTTTTTCTCAAGCATGACTTTGAATCATATGTTTGACTCTCAATGATCTTGATTTCTCACATCTACCTCTGATTCTATTTGAAACCCTAAGGATTTGGGGATTTTCTCCGATAAGTGGCACTAGGGTTTCGCTTTGGGACCCTAGATTTCTAGACTCGCTGTGAGTCTGTATTTGAAACTCGAAATCCTGTTTGCTTGTGACTCTGAAACTTTCATTGTTAGACTCTTTCTTTGTTTAAGTTGTATGCTTTTTATATGAGAAAAACTCCTCTTTCTAAAAGGTTTCACCAGCCAAGTGATTGATTCTTTTGTGTAAAAATACTATGCTTGTGATGTTTTCCTTAAATACATGACCTTCTGTAATTCTGCACCAATTTTTGAATTAATTCTTTACTTATGTGACTCTTTCCATAATTACTTGGGATTCCCTGTGATCACAATTGGATCCGGGATCCCCTTGAGTAATTTTCGAACTGATGCCGCGTTTTACTTTAATAAACACACTACTATTCCAACCTTTCCTTAATTACTCACTATGTATTTGGTCTTGTTTATGCACTATGTGGTTTCCTTTCCCTAACCAGCCTTATTAAACTGACTTTCTTCCTTATTCTGCCTTGATTAGCCGTTTGACCTAGACCCCCTAATTATAGGAGTCTAGTTGTCTTAATTGACACTAATTGATTGGTTTCTATGTTTGTGCACTCTTTGCCTGCCTTACTTGTTTTCAAAAACTATATAAGGACTTAGTCCTCCCTCTTTCAAAAGGGGGGAATTCTCTAGTAATAAAAAAAAACACAAAAACACACAATGAAATACACGAGCAAAAACACTTCTACCTACTTTTCTTCCTGCAATACTGTTTGGAATTCTGCTTTGCTTGAGATTTTGGAACTGCTGTTTGCAATTTGGCTCTCTCAAGGCTACTGTTTTCTTGCTTGTTTTCCTTTGAAACTGGTATGTCTTTTATTTAAACCTTCTGCTTCACCACTATGTGTTTACTCTATAGCTTCAGTTTTTTGTTTGCTTTACTGTTCATGTTCTGTAACTTGTGCTAAATATTTTTCCTTCTTTGCTTCTGTTCCTGTATGGATCCCCACCCCTATTCTTGGCCTGACTATATGCTAATTACTACCCAAACCATGACTTGATCCACAATGGATCCTAACTCTCAATGTTTGGCTAGCAGGCTGGTCAGGGGTGTGCCAGCATCCCAATTGGTGGGCATGACCACCAGCCTGCCATGTCTCTCCCTGATTCCCTTCTCCCTATGCACATACACTTGCTCTTAGACTCTAAGTTCTGCCCCTCTCTTATGAGCCTTGCTTTGGAACCTTGAGTTCCCTCTGAACTTGGACATCTGAGGGTTGGCATTTCCACACTGCACTATGTTCTTAATTCTGCAATGTTTTGGGGTATAAGCATTGCCCGGAGCCCTTTGAGACTCTTGGGAACTTTGACACACCCCAAATATGAGAAAGTCTTTTGGAAATCTGATCCTGGAAGTTAGTTTATCTCATATTGCTGGACTCTGAGTCTGAATTAGGCTGTTTGGATGTAGCTGGAACTTCTGATGTGATTTTACCTTTTTTTTCTGATTCATTCAAGTTGTAATAACTATATAATAACTACTGGGGATGGATAGTGAAAAGGGATGGGGAATGAATGCATGCAAAGGGTAGAAAACCTGCCTATAGGTCCTTTATAATTTCTGCATTTCTGCACTTAGAAAACCTGCCTATAGGTCCTTTATAATTTTTGCATTTCTGCACTTAGAAAACCTGCCTATAAGTTATTTATAATTCCTGCATTTCAGCACATAGAAAACCTACCTATAAGTTATTTATAATTTCTGCATTTCTGCATGTAGAAAACCTGCCTATAGGTCGTTCACAATTTCTGTACTTCTGCATTTAGAAAACATGCCTATTAGTTTTCTACGCTTCTGCACTTCTGCATTTCCGCATTTTAGAGATCATGCCAATAGGTTCTGCATATAAAATCATGCCTTATGTTTTTCTGCATATACACACCATTAGGCAAAAAATCTTAGGCTTAATAATAACCAATTCATTCTAGATATCATGTCTATAGGACTCTTGCATTTATACAACTGTTAAACCAATGACGCTTAGAGATCATGCCTATAGGAGAAAATTAACTGAACCACTTTGCGTTTTGAATCTAGAATCAGTCACAAGTCTGCAGATCTTTGTTGATAAAACCAACAACCCTTTTCCTTAAAATCAATACGCTCTATTAGATGTCATGCCTACAGATCTCACTTAGGCAAACCATTAGGTAATTAAGTAACTGTGTTAGTCTTTGATAACTACATCCAGACAAGGCTAATTCGGACTCCTCATCTGAGAAATATGTGATGAATCAGCCTATCCTACGCCTTAATTTAATTAAAGACCTAACCAGTATCTGAAGTCATGCAATGTATTTGCATTTAAGTGAGAAGGCATGTCTGAGCCCTAATTGCTGTTTGTCTCCCCCTATTTGACTATATGTTTTGATTATCGACTAGATTTTTATCCTTTCTTGAACTTCTGAAAAGCCCCAATTCCCTTCCCTTTAGGACTAGTAGTTCCAATGCCTCCGGAACTGATAGGTTCGGGACGGGTAATAGCATGCAATAAGTAACGATACCATTCCGCACTTTAATACCTTAACGGGGTGGGAAGGGTAGACATGGAGATGATGATCATGCGATAACACCATGAGTACAATTGGCTACCAGTGTTGTGTGGATGATCCATGTATTTTACAAACCTAGGACCCCCTTCCTTTATGTAATTATTTTAGATTGACAATTTTCAGTTCTTTAAAATTCTGCATTTTGTTTCAGACATTAAAATTTCCCCTTTAATTTTTGCACTGTCCTCTTCTTCTAAATAAAATTTTCTGCTCACCCACTTCTTTATCTGATTGTTTATATTCATTATTTGGTCCCTTTTTTTTTCTGCACTTAGATATTCTTTCAAATAACTAGGAAATCACCTAGTCCCTAATTTCAGCATGTTTAGTAACCATTATACATATCTACTCGAGGTATTTATGTGAAGTTGTCTTGTATGCTTACTTGCTTTAAAGTCACAATTGTATCATGGCCGGGAACCACACTAGTGGATCTTGAGGGGTGCCTAACACCTTCCCCTCGAGATAATTTCTAGCCCTTACCCAAACTCTGGTTTTCCAACTCAACCCCTTCTTAGTGTCCTAATGCACTTAATCATTACGTGGCGACTATTCAAACTCCAAAACCCAATTCCCAAAAGGGAAAAGAGTTATCCGCCCAAATGTCGTAAACCCGATTTTGCCTTTTAAAAGGAAAAAGGGGGCCTTGACACTGATGTAAGCTGGTGTTTGAGCTCTTATGCTTTTTGCCCTGGGCATTTTCAGTTAACTATTTTGGGTTCACTCTCCGAATCAGTTTTCAACTCGAGATCATTCGACCCTCAAGTTTTCGAATTTGTGTGGGCTAGCGACAATGGCCCTTATGCCTTGGGTCGAAGCGACCTTTTATGCGGGCTGGCGACAATGGCTCTTACGCCTTGGGTCGAAGCAACCTTTTATGTGGGCTTTATTTTTCCCTCGTGAAGGACTTTTTGAGAAATATTTTGCCTCACTCTTCAACGGATCGGGAAGAACCTCGATTATGAGTCAATTTGTGGCGATGATCGAGCACCTCGGGAGGTTTGGCACGGAGGCTGAGTTTCTCGAAGCTTGTGATTTGGAACTGAGATGGTCGAAGCTCTTTTTCCTATGTCGAGGGTAGCCTATTTAACCGGTTTTTCTCGAAGTAGATTCGAAGTAATTGAAGGCCTGTGATTTTTAGCGACGGTCGGGCGTCCCCGAGTCGCGTTAGTTTGGCTGGTACAACCTTATAACAGTGGTCATTTGTGCTTGGTCGGAGCCATTTTTTATTCCAAGTGAAGTAGTTTGGGCGTATATATTGAGGGTATGCCTTTTAGGGGTCATACAAGTTCGATATATAGCCTAAACTTTGGAATCAGGTTTATGCCTTTAGAAAGGTCTTACAAAACTTTCATGCCTTTGAGGTCTTACAGTTTTTAGATACTTGGTACAAGTATGGTTCATGCCTTGCTCGAGGTCTTACAGATATTGCCACTTGGTACAAGTGTGGTTCATGCCTTACTTATAGATACTAATGCTGCCTTATGTTGGTCTTGCAAGACCGAGTCTGCCCACTCGGGATCTTATGGACTCAGGTTTTTTAATTAATCGTGCTTGGCGATAGTCCCCGAGTCAATGAGGGTATCCTGGCTCGAGAGCCGTTTACTTGTAAGCTTGGTATTGCCTCATTGAAGGCTTACAATTTTGGCAATTCCGACCCTGAGGTCATGCAATTTTTGAGATTTTGACGCTAGTCCCTGAGTGTTCGGGACACTTTCGGCTTTGGAGATGTTTTTTGATTTTCATGTTGCCCCGTTGAGGGCTTATGAGTTTGGAGTCCCGACCCGAAGGCCGTTTAGATGTTGAATTATCGACGCCAGTCCCCGAGTGTTCGGGATGTTTTTGACGGAGGAATCGATTTTGCGAGCTGAGTTTCTTTTGGATTGTGAGATGCTTTGACAAAAGGTATTCTTCGATCATTTGGTACAAGTATAAATTTTTTCGCCGTTGGGGGTCCGGCTATATGGACACGGCTCATTTGACCGTTTGGCCCAGTACATCATTTTTCTATTGGGACCCCGTTTGGCGTTTCTTGGTTTTTCCGATGGATGGCCTTCTGGGGGGATTCCTAGCAGTGTTCGAGGTCGATTGCAAAATAAGCCTTGAATACTTGCTGAGTTTTTCTTAGGTAGCATGTGGGTGTTGCCTCAATAAAAACCTTGCCGGTAAAACCCTTTTCGGCATAAAAACTCGGCCGAAGGAAAAGAATGCAATAGATGCTTTAAAACCTTAAGGTCTTCGAGCTGGATTAGCGTTTTTATTGCTTCGATCGGGCGTCTGCATAAGGGTTAGTGCAAAATTTAAAATGAAAAGGGAGACGGTTATACCTTATTGTGGGATATGTAGGTGATATTGTAAGGTATGATATGTCCTATTCGCTTGTGATGAGGACGCGGTATGGTGCTCTGTTTTTTTTAATCGGGCTTAACCGAAGATATAGTTTGATTACCCTTTGGTTTTTTCGCGAGTGGAGGTATTAGTGTTGGTGCCACATCGTGCACAACGAACATTTCCCTTGCTGTATGTTGTTCCCCATAGACGGTTTCAATCCCATCCTTTTTTGGGAATTTCATCATTTGGTGGAGGGTGGATGGCACTGCTCTCATGCAGTGTATCTGCGGTCTCCCGAACAAGGCGTCGTACCTCATGTCTCCTTCGATGACATGGAATTTAACATTCTGTGTTGTGCCGGCCATGTTTACCGGGAGGGTTATTTCCCCTTTCGTCGTTTCACTCACCATGTTAGATCCGTTGAGGACTCGAGTGGCGGGCACGATTTGGTCAAGTAGTCCGAGCCGCTCTATTAACCTCGACCTGATAATGTTGGCCGAGCTACCTGGATCTACGAGTACACGTTTTATTTGAAATGTATTTACGAGGAAAGTGATTACCAGTGCATCATTGTGAGGTTGAGACGAGGTCTCAGTGTCCTCTTTGCTGAACGTGAGGGCATCCTCGGGTATGTACCCCCGGGTTCGCTTTTCTCTAGCGATCGATATTTTTGTCATTCTCATCACGGGTTCTTGTGGGGCATCAACGCCTCCAAAGATCACGTGGATGACATGTTACAGCTCGTTTGTTTCATTCTTCTTGGCCGCCTTTCTTTCTTGGAACTTGTTTTTGGCCCGATCGCTTATGAATTCCCGGAGATCACCCTTGTTGAGTAGTCTGGCTACTTCCACTCGGAGCTAGTGGCAATCCTCGGTCATGTGGCCATCTGTGTTGTGAAATTCACACATAAAGTTATGATTCCTTTGCGAAGGATCCAATTGTATAGGCCTGGGCCACTTGACATCTCTGATTTTGCTGATGGCGAAAATGATGTCTGATATATCAACGTTGAAGTTGTATTTTGACAAATGAGGTGCCACTGTTGGTCTTGCATTTCTGTCGAGCCCGGATCTGTTGATGAGTCACCGAGGATTCTGTGCTCGGTCTATCCTTCGATCGTTTCGAGGTGGGTTGTGCCTTGGGGCGTTTTTTCGGTCTTCGATGTATGGTTGATATCTTTCTTTGTTTTGTTTGGTTCCATTACCAAAAGCCTGCTTGGGTATACCGAGCCCGAAGGGGCCCCCAGCTGGTCATCCTCGGCCGTGATTTTCAACTGGTATCGATTTTGAACATCCGACCAAGTCACGGCGAGATATTCGACCAGATTCTCTTTCAGTTGCTTCAAAGCTACCGAGCTTCGCTCATGCGGACCTTGAGTAAAGGCCTGTACTGCCCAGTCGTCAGAGACTGGTGGTAGCTCCATTCATTCCATTAGAAAGCGAGATACAAATTCTCGCAGCATCTCGTTCTCCTTTTGCTTCATTTTGAAGCCGTCGGATTTTCTGGTGGCCACCTTGATGGCCACGGCATGCACCTTTATGAAGGAATCTGCCAGCATGGCCAATGAGTCTATAAAGTTTGGGGCCAAGTTATGATACCACATCATTTCCCCTTTAGAAAGTGTTTCTCCGAATTTTTTCAGCAAGACGAACTCGATCTCGTCGTCCTTCAGGTCGTTGCCCTTTACTGCATAGGTGTAAGCAGTAACGTGCTCATTGGTGTCCGAGGTACCGTTTTATTTCGGAAGTTCCGGCACTCTAAACTTCTTTGGAATGGGTTTCGGGGCCGCTTCCTGTGGGAACGGCTTCTGCACGAACATCATTGAGTCCACACCTTTCAAGATCGGAGGCGCTCCTAGAATTTGGTCGACCCTGGAGTTGTAATTATCGACCTTCTTATCGTTGGCTTCTATCATTTTCACACCCGATTCAATTCTTATAGTGAGGTCCTCGAGCATCTTTAAGATGAGGGGATTGGCTATCGACCCGTTATTGCTCAATCTCTCCGATACCTGTTCGGCCGGGGGAGTTGTCCCCGATGCTCCTGTGCTAGGAGTTTTCAGGTGACATTTTAAAAGTAACATGAAGGCTATCCTCATGTTCTTCCCGAGCTGGGGTTTTTTGAGCTTCTGGTTGGTCTCCTTGGTGTATGCTCCTGTTAGTGTGGGAGTTTATTTCGATGTGTCAAGCGTCGCATGAGACTTCGTCCACCGGAATTGGTCCTGGTGCGTTCTCAAGGTATTGTGGTGTCTCACCAACACCTAGAACAGACACACCATTCTCACTGTGGTTCTCAATATTGTTGTTTACTGAATCAGACATTCCGACCTGAAATCAAAGATCTTGGACAAGAAAAAGTGTGAAAGACAACTTGCGTTGTGTAATGAAACCAGCAAGAAAATAATCACTATTATTTTTAGCCCCACGATGGGAGCCAAACTGTATACCGTGAAAATGGTAATAACAATTAAATTTGTTGATGGGATTTTAAAAATACGCGGTCTATTTTTATGCTAGTTGTTAAGCAGTTGATGTTACGTGTGTGAGACTTAGATGCTCAATAAAAGTTAGCGATAAGATGATAATCAAACCGAAAGGCTAACAATTGGGGCCTCGAGCTTGACGTTCGGGGGGCCTCGAGGTCGATTCCGCGGCTCGACAGCGAGCTATCGGAGGCGACCGAAGTATGACTAACAATTATAATAAAATTAACGAAGGCTCTTTATGGCCAATGATACGCAATAAATGATGAACAATGATGAAGATAATAAATGAGAGCAATAATATCAAGGGAGTATGTTAGAAAGCAGAGAGAATGTTCTTGTATATTCATGTGGAGTAACTGAAGCAACAGAAGTCTACAAAATGATAAGGATCCCCTTTATATAGGAGGGAAATCTCAACATACTACAAAATGCATTAATGACAAAGAGGTGGAGATGGGACATCTAGATGTTACACCCTGATTCAGGGTTAGGGTAGTGCACTAGGCTCTGTTAGCCCTAGTCGTGTACCTTGGGAACTCCCCATTTCTACCATTACCGTGATCATTGCTACCATGAGTTCGAGTGTCGACGACCCCCGAGGGAGGATACTCAACCGTGGCCTTGAGCCATCAAGTTAATCTTCCGAAGCGCCTTGATGACGAGAAATTGGACCCTCTGATTTCGCAAGAGTATACCAAAAGTAAGGCCAAACCTAGAAGAGGAAAAGAAACAAAGGGTATATAATCCAGAAAAAGGTAAAGGAAAAAATTAAATTACAAATTTCAGGAAAGCGCATAGAAAATCATCCTTTTAATGGTTAGATTTAATTCGAATGTCTCAACTCTCAAGGACCCTTTTAAGCACTAAATCTTTGTTTTCCTCTTTAGCTAAATATATATTCAAGAGAGACAGCATAAATGCAGCGTTAGAGAGTCCTAACATGACAGATATAATAATCCCCACGGAAATGTATGTGCAACTGTGTTATCCTCAGAAATCAGCAACTAGAAAATGACACTGCACTGCAAAGCTCTTTAACAGTCCAGCTCGCACTCCATCCCTAGCTAATAGCAATAACTTCCTTTAATCATTAATACTATTATTTATTACCACACTTAACCCTTCATTTCTTTAAATTTACAAACTGCTCTCCTATTGCCTTTTCTCTCAACTTCAACAGGAAATTCACACAGAACGAACAACTCAATCCATTTAAGACAAAGATATAGGAAAACGGAAATTCTCACAGAAATTAAGTCTAGGAATTTAACCACAAATATCATGCTTGTGTAAAATTTCATTTCGGGCTGTCATGTTGTTGATGATGATCCACATCCTAGTCGAAGTTCAAGATCAATCTCTTCTTCAATGGCTGAATCCGTCTTGCTGCTACCATAATCATGATTGTTATCATTACTAGTGTTAGATGTTGAAGGTTCACTTATGTTAAATGATGTGTTGATTGGAGAAGGCCCATTTATTGGGAAGCTTAAAGATGGAGGAGGAGGGCAGGGAGACATCAAATTATTTGTGGGGGATGGAGAGATAGAGAGAAAAGTAGATGGTGAATTATTATTCATACAAGATTTTGTTAATGTGGGATTGAAGGCAGGACCATTAGGGTTAGGCAAGGAGTATAGAGACAAAGTCCACCATTTGTGACAAATTCTTGAGTTGGGATTAGGAGGGTTGAATTAGCATTGGGTGAAGAAGTGTGGTTGCTATATGAAGCTAGTGGTGGAGCTTGGTGAAGCCTAGCACGGTCGCGGCGGTGCACATTCATGTGTCCACCTAGGGCTTGGGCTGACCGAAATTCTCTCCGACAAAAGGTGCAAGTATATGACCTTGGTGGCCAAGTGGTGCCCATAGCATTGCCTGTGTCTTCCTCAAATGCTCTTACTTCCCACGAGTCGTCGTCATCTTGAACTGTTATACGGCTTGATTGTTTAGTGTTCCACATCCAACAACCAGCGGCAGAGCTAGGGTCTAATGGTGGTTGTTGTGGTGACTTTTGTTGTTTTTGCTCTTCTTGGGATAGAATCCAAAGTTCAGCAGCCATGATACCAAATAATATTTAAATACAGGTGATAGAGTTATGATGTGGAACAAATGATGATAAGGGGTTAAATAGAGGATGGGCTCGTGAGTGGGGAAAATAAAGACAAAAATTCCTAGCTACACTGAAGATATCTACAAGGTTTCCTAGTATAGAGTTGGAATTTACTACTTAAGACAAAGATTGACAATATAAAAAATTTGTGCAGTTGATTACTGACTAATTCTTTGTAGAATACTTATGCCTTAACGCCCTTATATTTTTCAGGCATTCATCTCAATATCTAACTGGAAATATTTTCTCTGCTTCTGGAAGGAATAAGTTCCCACCAAACGATAAAAGAAGGGAAGTTGATAGCAATATGAACATCCAAAGAAGCTATGCACACATGTTTTGGCAATGTTCCATTAGCATTTGTCATGGACTGAGATCTTTACACATTTATGACGTGACTTGGTCTTGATTATTGGGACAAGAAACATAAGGGTTTGAGAAACAACTCACCTTGCTATGTTTGTGTACTGCCATTTAACTGTCATAATTAACTTCATTCTGTCTTTTACCAATTTTGCACTAAATAATTGATATTAGACAATTTCCCTGCCAAACAAAACCAGACAACCAAAAATGAAAAAAAAAAAAATAAAATAAAATAAGGCAACAACATTTCTCCTTCTCTTGTTTCCCTACACTTCTTGAATTAATTCTTTCAAACTGTCTATTATTGGGCAAGTTACATGTATAAATTCCTTTGTATACACTCAAAATCGTATGCTGCCGATGTATAGGCTCGAGGGTCCGTCATGGGCCTGAGTTCGGGTGAGGTCGAGGTTCGAGACCAGTGGACCAAAATCAAGCTCGAAGACATAGCGCAATGCCCGGAAATAGGAGTGCGAGTAATATACTCTCTACCTTTTCGCCTATTGTTTATCAGCATTATCCTTTAGCTCTATTGCTCTTATTTTACTTTTCTTACTTTATTGCTCTTATCCCGTCTTGAGGTCACTGTCTCTAGGTCACCACTGTGAAGTAATATTGGTTTGATTCACTTGTACCTTTTTATTCCTATTTCATATTCCTTGATTATTAATTGGTATTGAACTAAATCACATATCTTTAAAATCACAAATCAAATTTAATTGTTACTCGTATTTTGGAGGTAAACAGTATGGCGCCCATAGTGGGGCTAAAGATAATAGTGATTATTTGTTTAATGATTCTCATTACACACGTTATCTTTACACTATTTCTTGTCAAGATTTTTTGATTCTCAGGCTTAAACATGTCTAGCTCACAAAATGCACCTGTTCTTGACATTGAGGGTCTTGGAGAAAACAACGGTATAAGGGTCGGTGTACGACTCATAAACCCTGAGGAGTAACAAATATGGGGCCAGTTGATATTAGTTCACATAATGCTCTAAACGCGGATTCAAGCACGGACCCCGTAGGTAATGCACGCAGGGAAGCCTTACCAGGGGACTAAGGAACACCGGGAGTAGGAAATGGGGGAGTCAGTCTCCAAGTGATATTCGACATGCTGCAGGCTCAGCAAATCGCCATCGCTCAACTCCAAAGTCAAAATAAAACATTGAGCGTAGCTGAACATGAAAACAATCGACGTGCTGAACCAGCGCCAGAAAGGTCTAATGAAAATGGCTCGGGGACTGACCCCACGATTATTAAAATGCTCGAAGAGCTCACTATGAGGATCGAGTTAGGAGAAATGAAAATTGAAGATAATGATTAGAAGGTGGAGACTTATAACTCCCGTGTAGATCAGATACTGGGGGCACCTCAAGTCTTGAAAGGTTTAGACGCCAAAAAATTCATACAAAAACCATTCCCTCAGAGCGCTGCTCCAATGCCCATCCCATAGAAATTTTGCATGCCCGATATACCTAGGTATAATGGAACAACCCACCCCAACGAGCATATTATTCGTACACTTGCTGAATAAAAGGAAATGATTTGGATGATCATGAGATCGAATTAGTCTTGTTGAATAAATTTGGAGAAACGTTGTCGAAAGGAGCTATGATTTGGTATGACAACTTAGATCCCAACTCTATCCAGCTGTGACATAGGTCGGATATGCACAATCATTACTAGTCAAAAATCAGGGTCGAAGACGACTAGTTGGGAGCTCCCTCAGGTTCAGTTCATCCTAACAGATTTGCAGCCAAGCCCTCGATGGACATAGATCTGGGATCAAGATTCAACAAAGAACGGTATCAACCATATGCCGACCTAAAAAATACGGCACGAGCCGTAAAACTCCTCGAAGCGATCGGAGAAACGATCGAGGCCAAAGTTCTCGGGGACTAATGAGTAAGAGCAAGTTCGAAAAGCACACCGACCGCACTAAGGCTCCTCGACTATCACAGTACAACTTCAGTATAGATGCATCAGGGATTGTCTTGGCTATTGGGAAAATCAAAGACACCAAGTGGCCCAGGCCAATACAAACCGATTCTTCTTAAAAAAACCCAAACTTGATGTGCAAGTATCATGGCACACATGGTCATCGAACGAAAGATTATAGGTAGCTGAGGGAGGAAGTGTCTCGGGTATTCAACAAGGGCCACCTTCGTGAAATTCTAAGTGAGGGCTAAGAATCACTTCAGGGAGAGAGATGCAAGGAAAAATGAACAAGAAGAACCACAACATGTAATCCACATGATCATTGGCGGAGTCGATGTCTCTCAACGACCTATGTTCAAGTGCTCCAAAGCATCGATCACCAGAGAAAAACGAACTCGGAGCTATGTGTCCGAGGACGTCTTATCATTCTGTGACGAGGAAGAAGAAGGCATATCTCAGCCTCACAACGACGCCCTGGTAATATCTATCCTTTTGGATAAAATTCAAGTTAAACGTGTTTTATTAGATCCAGGTAGCTCAGCAAATATAATCAAATCGAGGGTCATGGAACAACTAGGCCTACACGATCAGATGGTACCTGCATCCCGGGTCCTGAATGGCTTGAACGTGGTAAGCGAAACAACAAAGGGAGAAATTATGTTGCTACTAAACGTAGCCGGGACCATACAAAATACAAAGTTCTATGTCATCGAAGGTGACATGAGGTATAGCGCACTCCTCGGGAGACCGTGGATAACAACATGAGGGCAGTGCCCTTGACTCTTCACCAGATGATGAAGTTCCCAGCAGAGGAAGGAGTAAAAATAGTTTACGGGGAGCAACATGCTGCAAAGGAGATGTTTGCAATCGATGAAGTGGTTCCGACTCCTGAGCCTTTGACCTCAGAGAAGTCAAACACTAAAGATAAGCAGGCCGCCAAATAGCAATTACCGCCTCCAGCCTCAATGGAGTCAGAGTAGCAGGAAAAAACTCGTTCAATTTCTTATTGATACTACGGATTGCTTTGCTTGGTCCCACCTAGATATGACAGGGATTCCACCGAAAATCACCACACATCGCCTAAGCATCGATCCAAGGTTCAACCGGTTGTAGATACCCAATTTCTCTATAATACTTTTTAAGTGCATATATACCTTCAAAATTATGCATTAACATCGATTGATATTTTTTCATAATTTTTATATTATTAAATTAATTCATCGTAGTATTTTATTTATATAAATAATTACAAAATTGTATCACAAATGACTTTATAGCATTTCATGACTTAATATTGCTATTTCTTGTCATATTAACTTCAAATTATTTAACAAATGGCCAGATTAACACTTTTTGTTACAATTGCAATGACTTTGCAATTATAGCGCATGCATATATTATTACATTATCTTGCCATAAAATGGCTCATTGTATTTTTAAAATGTTGAGTAATTATTTTGAAACATTATTATGCATGAAAATTATTTTTATAATCTGCTAATTAATTTATATAATATTCTCCTAAATTATTTGGGGTATTTATAAATAGCCCTTTCATTCCCAAACCTAAACCCTCTCTAACCAGCCCAAACCCTTTAAATTTGGCCCAATCCCCTTAGGCCAAAGTCTGTACGCCCCGACCCAATACCCCATCACAATCCTAACAGTTAATCATTCAGATCAACGGTCCACATTTCACTTATCTTAATTAAATCTAAACGACCCCCCAAACCCTCTCATTTTCACTCCTCTGGCCCGCCGTCATCCCTTCCCTCTTCTCTCAACTCTCTCGACAGAACCCTAGTTCTAAAATGCCTTCACCGGCGTAAACCTTCACTTTATGAAGCTACTATGGCTTCTCCGGCCAGTCGTGGCCTTCTACGCACCATGGATCCTCGACTTCTTAGATCCTTGAGACGATCTCAAGGGAACCCTACCAGTCCTGGTTAAAACCCTTGCTTATTTATCCCGTCTCAGGCCATTTGCTTGATTGTGAGTAAGAAATCTCCTCTTGTTTTGTTAGGAATCTATGGTTTCTTGGCCTATTTTCTCATCTCTATTATTTTTCTGAAAACCCCTAGTCTATTACATTTGATCCTTCTCAGATCTGTATAGATCTGAGATGAATCGAGCAACTATTACATGATTTCTTTGGAAATTTTTAGTTTAAATTGATTATTCCGACTTCTCCCTAAATCTAGGGTTTATCCAGTTTTCTTCAAAGCTTTTATTACTCCTAAAGTGTTTGATTAATTATTTTAGTCTTTGTGAATGATTTGTGGAAAAAATACTTAAACTTAGTTGATTTTGTGCGATACTCTGCTTTTCTAACCTCTGCTTTGATTCTGGGTACTTTCTGTGTCACCTTGCTCTATTTCTTGGACTTAAACATTTTTTTCGTTGTCGAATCCATTATTCTGTGGTTTTTTCCGGAATAAATCTCTATTAAGGCTAGAATTTATGTTTCCGACTAATTTCTATATTTCTTTGATGTTTTACTTAGTCCATTTATCTATTTATGGAAGTTGATATCTCTTTCCAGAAATCAGTATTATTTTTGAAAGTTTGGTTGATTGATTTGCTCTGGTAGAGATTCATGTGCATACTTCTTGTCGTTTCCTTGTTTACGACCTTAATTGGTCATCCCTGCCTTATTTGATTGCCTGTATAATTGTAGATTCTTACTGATTCCTTTACATGGTATAATTGGGATTCTTTCCTTAATTAGTCACTTGTTATTACCGTTTTATCAATTACCCTTGATTGGGAGTCTATTCTAAACTCCTTTATGTGATCGGATTTTGTGACTTCCTTAATTGACTGAATGATGATTCCTTTACCTCGTTTGTTCCACTCCTATATTGCTACATAAACACTCTTATTCTACCTCTTAACACACGAACTAAGTTTAGAATACACACATACACACACTCAAACTCTCTCTTGTTTCTCTCTTACTTGTGCTAACTATTGGTCTAGCCGGCTAAAAGCCAAGGCTAGAAAGTGGAATTACAGTTGCTTTACATTCTGCACTTTGTTTCTCTAACTGGTATGTCTCCAGTTCAATTGTGAAACTCAAACTCTATGTGTTCCATGTTTTGCACTAGTTCGATTTCCTATGTATTTACTTTATCTTGTTGTTTACTGCTTTACTCAGCATGTCTAAATACTGTCCTCCTAATCTTCAAATGTACAATCAATATGTCTGCGTCTCACTTGCATGTTTGATACTTGGCCAACATGTTTATTTAGTCTCTATTTACACTCTTTAATTGGTGTGATCATGTCGATAACTTAGTTGTCTAATGTACTTGGTTGATCCTAATTAGTATGCATTTTGTATTCAACATGACTATTTCACTACATTCTATGCCTATGTCTTAATTGCTTCTTATCATGACAAGCTTGTTAAGTCTCTAAACTAGTAGATTCCCGTTTGTTCTGTAGAGTTGTTGCTCCATGTGTTTGAACTCTCTATGTTCCCAACCCCCTTGACCCATGTTTGTAAAGCTGATTGTTGAGTCATTGTGAGTCTGAGCACTCTAAGTTTGTTTGACTGTATGTGTGCTCTTCTCAGAATTGATTACAAGGCTGTTTCCACCCCTAGCATCTTCCTGAAAACTGTTTCTATTCCTGAAATTTTTTTCATTTATAAAATTGTCTCTACACTGTTTTACTAAGTCTTTCAAAACTATGTCTAGCACTCTCACTCTACTCTTAGACTATTAGGTTCTGCCCCTCTGGTGTGTGACTGCTTAGGGATCCTTGAGATTCCTCTGAACTCTAGCACACCAGGGCTGGCCCTGCACATAACCAGTTCACTATTTTAAGAAAGGTCTTGGTGTGAGCAATGCCCGGGATCTGTGATGTCCGTAGGGAACTTTGACGCACCAAAACATACTATTGGCTATGAGATTCTTGGAATCTGAGACCGTTTTTGAAGGCCTGGCATCCCCAGGTTTACTGTGGGCCTAGTTCAGGCTCCCTATAGTATAGTTTACATTTATTTATGTAATTCGTTCTATCCTGGTCTGTAGTAATATTCTTTGTAAATAGATATTGGGATAATTAGTAAAAAGGGGAGGGTATGATTTTGTGGGGATACCCGGTAGAAATCATGCTTTAGGCTTATATTATGTTGATTTGCAATAGAAATCACACATTAGGTTTATATTATGCAATTGATATCATGCCTCTAGGTTTGCTATGCGTATTTGTATTAAAAACTATACCGTGAATCTGTGCATTAGATATCTTGCCTTAGGATAATCATCTTTACTTATTTTGCCTATTAGAAAACATGTTATAGGCTCATCATTCTATTATCATGAAAACTATGTTTTTGCACAAGTCGTAATCACCGGAAAATCTGGTGATAAAGTCACCGCTGTAATCATGCTTAATAAAATGACCATCTCTCTGTGCATTAGAAATCCTGCCTTAGGACTCTGTTTGCATTTGCTTTAAATCGTATTTATGACGCTTAAATGAATAATTGTCTATAAAAAGGTTTAAAGACAACCCCAACACATAGATATCATGTCCTAGTATAAATATGCATGAAATCACCTTTTTGTAACATTCAGCACCTAGAGCAGCATGCCTATAGGATTTTATAAAACTCAAGCTATTTGACTAATTCCCAAAATTCTGTTTTAGACAGCATGTTTATAGGGGTACAACAGATCCACACCAAGGCAAACCTTAGGTAATTAAGGGTTTCATTAAAACTGCGAAATAGTGTTGTGTTTGTAAAATTGTCCAGGTTTAACAGGTTCAGAAATTAGTAGGCAAACTGATCCAGTTATATCACTTCGCTTTTAAACAATGCTGCATATTCTATGTTTGTGATGCTCATTTAGATACCCTGTTCTGGGACTTCTCTGAAATTACCTGAAATCTGTGTTTAAGACGTGCTACTTATTTGTTTATGTGTGGAGGTAAATATGAGCCCCCTTAACTGTTTCTCTATTTGACAGTCCTATATGTTCTTTGTGGTCACTTAGATATTACCCTTTAGACACCTTAAGAAAGTCTAGAACTGCCTAAAAGTTGAGGTCCTAAACACCTCCAGGACCACACGGAAGGGACGGGTAAAGCACACTTAGAGTTTATTAATTAAAAATCGCTTATATAACCGCTAAGGGGAGGATAATGCGTAGTAAAAGGATATGATGACCTGTGCGCTAATGCCACGTGTAACCCATCTATTTGAGAAAGGCTTACCGGGTATTGTACAGATGTGATCCTATAGGCTAACCAACTTATGACTTCCCTTCCTTTACTTACATATGTGTGCTCAGGCTGCCTAAACTTCCTTTATTTACATGTGTGCTCAGACTGCCTAAGCTTCCTTTATTTACATATCTGTGCTTAGACTGCCTAAACTTCCTCTATTTACATATGTGTGCTCACACTGCCTAAACTTCCTTTCTTTGCAAATGCGTGCTTAGACCGCTTACCTGTTAAATGACGAATTCACATAATTAAGTTCGGTCGGGACCCGTCGTTGTGGACCGCGAGGGGTGCCTCACACCTTCCCCTCAAGGTTATTTCGAGCCCTTACCCTAATCTCAGGTAATGCAAACTAGTTATATGAGTTAATCGCTCTAGGTGCCCTAACACACCTTAATATGTTAGGCGGCGACTCTTCAAATATCAAATTCCCAAAATAAAATGAGTTGTTCCCAATTAATGTCGAAACCCAGACTCCGCGAAGGAAAAAGGTGGCGTGACGGCATGGCGACCCTGCTGAGGTTATTTTAGGCTCTTACCATAACGGACTTATTTTTGTGAATTAGTCGTAAGCACGCTTTATCCCGTGCACCCTCCCCGTTATTTGGATTTAACTGCTTATGTTCAAGCACCTATGATTTTCTTTATTTCCTGAAACTGACTTGTCTTTTTGTTTTCTTTTTTTCGTAACTGTCTTTCAATTATTTAAATACCCCATTTATCATTTTTAACGTGCAAATACTTGATAACATGCTATTTATTATTTCATAAATCATGCTCAACAACATTGTTTACCGTGAAAATGGTAATAACAATTAAATTTGTTGATGGGACACTAAAAATACGTGATCTACTTTTATGCTAGTTGTAAAGCAGTTTATGCTATGCGTGTGAAGTTTAAGGACGAGATGTGAGCTAAAAAAGAATTACAATCGAACCGATAAGTTAGCCGTTCAGGGCCTCGAGCTATTCGATTTGGGGCCTCGAGGTCGATGCCCGAGCTCGGGCTTGAGCTATTAGGGGCAGTCGGGGAAGGGCTAACAGTCGCTATATAATTAATGGAGGCTCTTTATGGCCAATGATAAGCAATAAATAAAGAACATGTATGGAGATAGCATGTAAGAGCAACAATATCGAGAGAGTATGTTAGAGAGGAGAGAGAGAGAGAGAGAGAGAGAGAGAGAGAGAGAGAGTTATTATTTATCTTGTGTAGAACAGTTGGAGCAACATTAGTCCTCTGCAAAATAGTAAAGATCCCCTTTATATAGAGGGGGAAACCTTATATGGTACGACATGCATTAATTGTAAAGATATGGATATGGGATAGCTAGATGCGACACCCTGATCTGGGTTCAATGTAGGCCGGCTAGACCTTGTCAGACTTAGCCGCGTGTCTTGGGAACTCCCATTTTTACTCTAGCCTCGACCGATATTCTCTTCAGGCCGAGTGTCAATGAGCTCCGAGGAAGAAGACTCGAGTGCATCTCTGCAACCTCGAGGCTTCGAGGTAATCTTCCGAAAATCCTTAATTACGGGAAATCGGACCCTCTGATTCTCCCATACACAAATAGTCTCCGCGTTTCCTAGAATGAAGCAAAGGGAAATGATTTTGATGCCTGACTGTTCGGGCTCCCCGCGACGACATTAAACTGATGATGTAGCATGTGACATAAGCTGTTATGTCAATCGAAAATGTTCCGTCGTTTCGCTTTTCCAGGGTTATTCAAAGCCATGCTGTTTCTTGTTCTTTAAAAGTCATAATGTCGCTGCCGATTCAGCTCCCCTGGACGCATTATATGCGCCTGCTGTTACATTTTTCAAGGATGATAATAGCACCATCGGTTACGCTGCCCCCCTTTCCTATAAATGGGAGCCTCCTGGGATTAATCTTCCATGCAAGTACCTTCCTATATTTGCCGCATCTTCCTTTCTTTCCATTCTTAGCCATCGCTCGCCGTGATTGAGGCCTATGGCCTCGCGATCGTCTAGCCGATCTTATATCGGCCGTGCCAAGGTTTACCCCCTGAACTTTCCTTAGTTGAGCGAGATTTCGCGGTTTCGCCATTGTTGTTGTTGTCCCGAGATGAAGATACCGGGACGACCGACTTCTTCCGATCTAGATGGATGTTCGGACTCTACACCGCTTCTCATGAGGGCGCTCGGACTATACTCCGCTGCTCACTCTGCTGCCCCGACTCGCGTATTACACCCCTTTTGGATTCCTTGGGGTGTGGTGGCACTCATCTACTAACTGTTGCATCCCTTTCCGGGGCAACGTCCCAAGAAATGGCTTTATAATAGCATTGGTGGCAGAGTTCGCATCAGCCAGATTTTTCACCCAGCCACTTCTTCGCTCCTTTCGGCTTCTCCTTCGTAATTTTGCTCTTCTCCATTACTTTCCCCTTCTACATCTTCCCTATTGAAGATGCCATTCTGAGGGGTTGAGGTATGGCTTTGAGGGGATGGCGCTTTGTAAGATATTGTCTTTGAGGTCATGCGCCCGAGAGGAAGATATCTGAAGAGGCTGATGTCGAGGTCGCACCCTTGAGAATAGGATAGGCTCTAGGCTTTTATTTTATGTACCTCCTTTTGCATCTTTGTTTCTGTGTATGGACCCTTTGTAAGCTTTTGTAATCATACGTAAGGATGCTTCAAGGGCCTCGTTGTAAGCAAATGTTTATAAATATAAAGATATTTCCTTGACTTTCGCCTTTGATGCTTGCCATATTCTTTTATACTTGTGGGATTCTGCATGTATGACTCTGCTGATGATTGCCAATATCTAACTCAGGTGCGATTATTCTTCTCGGTCTTTGGTTGATAGAGACGGCGCCTCTCTGACCCCACTATCGTTCCTCGGACCAAGCCCGAATTTGTCCGATTGACTCGGGCCATCGGGACTGTCGAGTTACATAAAAATAGTACCTCGACCCTTGGAATTTTTGGAGAGCAGTCTCCGATTGAGGGTTATCTTTATGCATCTGAAGACTTGTTCTGAGCTTGGCGTAGATAACCTTTTAAGGCATTGTAGATAGGTCCCAGATGAGGGGTTACCCAGATCCAGGCGGTATCTTGAGGTCGAGCCTTTAAGGGCGGAGCTCGAAGTGCTCGTTCTTCTTCTTGTGGGGAACCTTTGAGATCGGATACCATCTTGAATTCTGTAATGGTGCTGAAAGCTTCATGGAGCCTAACTTCCTATTGATGGAGGTGCTCGAGGTCGGGTACCAACTCGAGACTGGAGATGATCCCATGGGCTTCTTTAGGCCTAACTTCTTGTTGATGGAGGTCCTCGAGGTCGGGTACCACCTCGGGACTGGAGATGATGCCATAGGCTTCTTTAGGCCTAACATCGTGTTGATGGAGGTCCTCGAGGTTGGTTACCACCTCAGTACTAGAGATGATTCCATTGGCTTCTTTAGGCCTAACATCTTGTTGATTGAGGTCCTCGAGGTCAGGTACCACCTCGGGACTGGCATCGATGTCATTGGCCTCCCGGGTCCTATTTTGATCAGGCGGACCATCGTTGTTTCCCCACATATATATAGGGTTGCTTCCGCTTCTTGTGAGACCCCACTACATTAGATATCTATCTTTCCATTTCAGTGTCGAGTCCTTCGTTACCTTAGAACCAGTGTTTGTGTAGGTTCCTGTTTTAGCTTATCTAGTCTTCCCATAGCCATCACTGCTACTTCGGGGTTTGCCTGTCAGAGAGGGGAGAGTTACACTCCTAGTGCTCAGGACCTGAGGGAGTTTACCTTGAAGACTATGTCTTTGATAAGAGGGGAGCACCTTGAGTTGGTGAGGAGATACTGCGGATGGGGAGAGGAGGCAGCGTTACAGGTGTTTCCCCGGGTGAGGATATCACGGACTTTTGTGTACAGTATTTGGTTACCTTGGCGCAAATACACCCGTCGTTTTGGCGAATAGTGTTGATGATTAGATTTTTTGAGGAGAAGGCGGGGCTTGAATTAAGGCTCAGCCGTCTTGTCAGGCTGTATCGACCCTTTCACCATCGAGGTCTGCTAACCTTGCGGTGCCATTCGTCCACGCCCTTTGTTGTTGATGATGAGGAAGACGAAGATCGGGAGTGGATTAGTCGGTTCGTCCTGGTCCGGACGACTGACGTTATCCCCGTGGAACTTGTGCCATTCCCTGAAGAATGGAACTATATGCGTGAGTGGAGCATCCCGTGCTTTCTCAAATTTTCTCATGATGAAAGCTAGTTTCGTAAGTATGTTTCCCCCTTTTTCTGCAGCAATTTCATGGGCACCAGGAGAAATTACTGATCGGCCTAGCTGGGTCTAGACGCTTGCGACCCACTCGACTTTCGACGAGCGTAGGTGGCGAGTTGTGTCCCAGGTAAGATGGTAAGCAAAACATCAGGTGCGTGTGTATACTGATTTTTCCTTGTCCCTTGTTCATTTAGAGAGACATTTTTCCCTTTTCATGTATTAATCTTGCTGCCGTAGGTATCAGAGAGCCTCCAAATGCGAGGCTATGCTCCTCCGGAGAATACGAGAGGTTGCCAGCTTGCGAGCCAGAGGGCGACAGCAATAAGCTAGAAATGTACTAGTAGGGCGCTGGCGCTCGTGGCAAGGCGAAACGGGGCCGGGCCTCTCAAACGGAAACATCGCCGAGCCTGCTGCACCTGAGGTTTCTGGTTCTGGAAGGATGGCTCCTCTGAGTGATCGTGCTTCGACCGGGGTTGATTCTTCCAGGGCTGAGGGGACTAGACCAACAGATGTGTGCTCGACCTTCGAGGAAGTCCGCCGACTTCACTTTGCGGTGGGCTTCGCCATAGGCCTTCCGAATCGCATGTCCTCCTTTTCTTATCGAGTTTTTCATTTGCAGGCCCTTGGCAGGCTTAGGTCTGAGCTGCTCCATCATGGAGCTAGGCTACGGAAAGCTCTGGATGAGGGTAGATCCCTTAGGCTCCACTGCGAGGAGAAGGAAGTCGAGTTGGCATACTAGCGATATGAGGCGTACCGAAGCTCGAATTATGAGAGATATTTGATAGAGCAGGTAACTTTTCGTCTCGGGCGGGTGCGCATTCTTCCTTTTAACATTTGAGGTTAACTCTTTGCCTATCATAACTGCTGAAAAAGACAGAGGCCCTGGAACGTCTTAGGGGTGAGGCTGACCGAATAAGGAATGACTTTAGCGAGCTGAAAGCTCAGGCGCAGGTTCAAGCTTCAGAGGAAAAAGATGCCTTGGCTAAAGTTCCTTTGAGGTCCAACTCCGCTTAGCTCACGACAATGCTTTAGTTCAAGCGGATATGATCACGAAGCTTGAATCCAAACTTTCGAAGGTTAGCGCTGAGATCGTTGATGCTCGGACCAAAGCAGCACTGAACCGCACTAAAGCCGATCAGGAGATGGCGATTTATTTGAAGGATGCTATCGGTGCCCAATTCGAGTTGAAGAGGGTCCTTGATCATGGAGAGAGGATCAAAGGATATGCTCGTTGCAAGTCTCGGAGAAATGTTCTCGAGGAGATCAGTGCCAGGGGTTTTGTTATCTCGGAAGAGTTGGTGCGAGCAAGGGCGGACGAGCGTCATGCTCGGTTACTCCTGTCCGACATCGAGGGGAGTGATGATGAGGCCAATAGTTCGTAGCTCTAGGGGGTGGGGCGTAGACCTCACCATTCCGTATGTAGAATCTTTAGAGTATGTTTGTAGATGGAGAATGTATTTTTTCGCGTATGTATAAAGGGGGAAACCCTACAATTTGTATCTTTTGTGTTTCTATTTGTCAAGATTTGAACCAAGTCGATTTGACTTTTGGGCTAGTAGAAATCTTTAGATTCGAGATACGACCCTAGGGCTCACTAGGCAAGCCCGGGGGCTCTTACGCGCTCGGTCGATGCGACCTATAGTGTAAGCCGGTGTTAGAGCTCTTATGCATTAACTATTTTTGGTTCAGTCTCAGAGTCGGGTTACGACTCGAGCTCATTTGACCCTCAAGTTTTACGTTTGCATGGACGGGCAACAACGACTCTTACGCCTTAGGTTGAAGCGATATTTTATGTAAGTTGGCGACAATGGCTCTTACGCTTTGCCCTTAGGCATGTGTGTGGCCTCAGGTTCGTTAGGCTGGCGACAGTGGCTCTTATGCTTTGCCCTTAGGCATATATGTGGCCCTGAGGCTCATTAGGCTAGCAACAATAGCTTTTACGCTTTGCCCTTAGGCATAAGTAGGCTTTATTTTCCTCTCGTTAAGGACTTTTGCAATTATTTTACCTGACCCGTCGTCGGTTCGGGAAAAACCTCAATTTCAAGTCATTTGCGGTGATGCTCGAGCACCTCGTAAGGTTTGGCTCGTAGGCTGAGTAGCTCGAAGCCTCGTGATTTGGAGCTGACATGGTCGAAGCTCTTTTGCCTATCGAGGTTAGCCTGTTTAACCTGTTCTTTTTGAAGTATATTCGAAGTAATGGACTATGATTTTGTAGCAACAGTCGGGCGTCCCCGAGTCGCGTTATTTTTGCTGGTACAGCTGTATGACTGTAGTCTTTGTGTTTGGCCGGAGCCATTTTTGGTCCCGAGTATAGTAGTTTAGGTGTCTATATCGAGGTTATGCCTTTTCAGGAATCTTACAAATGCGATATATAGCCTAAACTTCGGGATTTTATGCCTGTAGTAAGGTCTTTCAAAATTTTCATGCCTTTGAGGTCTTACAGTTTGTTGATACTTTGTACAAGTATGATTCATGCCTTGCTTGAGGTCTTACAGTTTTTGTTGTTGCCTTATGTAGGTAGTGCGAAACATTCATGCCTTCGAGGTCTTACAGTTTTTGAGAAAGCCTTATGTAGGTCTTACGAGACCGAGTCTGCCCGCTCGGGGTCTAACGGGACAAAGTCAGCCCGCTCGGGGCCTTACGGCCTCGGGATTTTTATTAAATGGCGAATGGCGATAGTCTCCAAGTCATCGAGTTTGTTTTGGCTCGAGAGCCGTTACTCGTGAGCTCGGAATTACCTCATTGAGGGCTTACGACTTTGGAGATTCTGACCCTGAGGTCGTGCATTTTCTGCGTTTTTGGCGCCAGTCTCCGAGTATTAGTGACGCTTTCTTTTTTGGAGATATTTCATGATTTCTGTGCTACCTCGTTGAGGGCTTACTAGTTTAGAGTTTCGGCCTTGAGGTCAAGCGGGTGCCGAATTATCGATGCTAGTCTCTGAGTATTCGGGGCGTTTTTTGATGAAGGAATCATTCTGGCAAAAATGCTGGGTTTTCTTTGGAGCATGAGTCATGTTGGCAAAAAGGAATTCCTTGATTATTTGGCACTAGTACATGTGGCTCCGCCATTGGGGGCTCGACTGTGCGGACACGGTTCATTCGACTATTTGGTCCGGAACATCATTTTTCCATTGGGACCTTATTTGGCATTTCTTGGCTCTTTTGATCGGATGATCTTCCGAGAGGATGTCCTTTGGCGCTCGTGATTGTTAGCAAAAGAATCCTTGACTATTGGTTGGATTCCCCTTAGGTAGCATATAGGTGTTGCCTCGTTAAAAACCTTACTGGCAAAACCCTCTTCGGGACAAAAGCTCGAACGAAGGAAAAGAGTGCAACAGATGCTTTTAAAACCTTAAGGTCTTCGGGCTGGGTTAGCGCCTCTGACTGCTTTGATCGGGTGCCCGCATAAAGGTTTAGTATAAAGTATAAAATGAAAAGTGAGATGGTTATCACTTATCGTGGGATGCGCTGGCGATGTTCCGAGGTCTGGTATGTTGTATGGTTCTCCTCTATGTCTAATCGGGTTAGCCGAAGACGTAGTTCGATTATCCTTAGGCCATTTCGAGAGTGGAGATATTGGTGTCGGTGCCACGTCGTGCACCGCGAACATTTGCCTTGCACGTGTTGTTCCCCGTGGACGGTTTTAATCCCGTCTTTTGTTGGGACTTTGATCATCTAGTGGAGGGTGGACGGTACTGCTCTCATGCAGTGTATCCACGGTCGTCCGAACAAGGCGTTGTACCTCATGTCTCATTCGATGACATGGAATTTGACATTTTGGGTCGTGCCGGTCACGCTAACCGGGAGAGTGATCTCTTCTTTCGTTGTTTTTCTTGCCATGTTGAATCCATTGAGGACTCGAGTGGCGGGAAGGATTTGGTCTAGCAGTCCGACTGCTCTATTACCTTTGACCTAATAATGTTGGCCGAGCTACCTGGATCCACGAGTACACGTTTTACTTGAAATGTAATTACGAGGAAAGAGATTACCAGTGCGTCGTTATGAGGTCAGGACAAGGTCTTAGAGTCCTCGTCGTTGAATGTGAGAGCATCTTCGGGTACGTATCCCTGGGTTCGCTTTTCTCTGGTGATGGATATTTTTGTCCTTCTCATCAGGGTTCATAGGGAGCGTCGACGCCCCCTAATATCATGTGGATAACATGTCGTGGCTCGTTTGCTTCGTTCTTCTTGGCCGCCTCTCTTTCTCGGAACTGATTTTTGGCTTCGTCACTTAAGAATTCTCTGAGATGATCTTTATGGAGTAACCTGGCAACTTCCTCTCGTAGCTGGTGACAATCCTCGGTTCTGTGGCCATGCGTGTTGTGAAATTTCATACCAATTTATGATTCCTTTGGTAAGGATCCGATTGTACATGCCTGGGCCATCTGGTATCCTTGATTTTGCCGATGGTGAACACGATGTCTGAAACATCAATGTCGAAGTTGTATTCTGATAGGCGTGGTACCCCCGTTGGCCCCGTGTTTCCGTCAAACCCGGCTCTTTTGATGAGTCCCCGAGGAATCTACCCTCGGTTGATCAGTCGATCGTCGAGCTCCGGGATCGACCTCAGGGCCCCTGAATCGACAATCTCGAGGCCCCAATCGTTAACTTGTCGGTTTGATTATTACCCTACTCTTATCTCTTATTTCGTTTCTAAGTCTCACACACATATCATTAACTGCTTAACAACTAGCATAAAAATAGATCACGTATTTTTAGAGTCCCACAATCAAATTTAATTGTTATTACCATTTTCACGGTAAATATTTTGGCGCCCACCGTGGGGCTAAAAATAATAGTGATTATCTTCTTGCTGGTTTTACTACACAATGCAAGTTATCTTTCACGCTTTTACTTGTCCAAAGATCTTTGATTTCAGGTCGGAATGTCATATTCAGTAAACAACAATCTTGAGAACCACGAAGAGAGTGGTGTGGCTGTTCCAGGTGTTGGTGAGCCATCACGAAACCTTGAGAACGCACTAGGACCAATTATGATAGACGAAGTCTCGTGCGACGCTCAACACGTCAAAATAAGCTCCCACACTAACAGGAGCATACATCAAGGCGACCGACAACCAGGGAAGAACGGGAGGTTAGCCTTCATGTTGTTTTTGAAATGTTGCAGGCCCAACAGCTGGCTATTGCTCAGCTGCAAAGTCACCTGAAAACTCCCAGCAGAGTAGCACCGGGGACAGCTCCCCCAGTTGAACAGGTACCCAAGAGATAGAGCGATAACGGGTCTATAGCCGATCCCATCATCATAAAGTTGCTCGAGGACCTCACCAGAAGGATCTAGTCGGGCGAAAAAATTATAGAAGCCAACGATAAGAAGGTCGAGACTTACAACTCTAGGGTCGACCAAATTCCAGGAGCGCCACCGATCTTGAAAGGTGTGTACTCGAAGAAGTTCGTACAGAAGTCGTTCCTACATGAAGCGGCCTCGAAATCCATTCCAAAGAAGTTTATAATGCCAGTCCTTCTAAAATACAATGGTACCTCGGACCCTAATGAGCACGTTACCACTTACACCTGTGCAGTAAAGGGCAACGACCTGAAGGACGACGAGATCGAGTCCGTTCTGCTGAAAAAGTTCAGAGAAACACTTTCTAAAGGGCCAATGATGTGGTATCATAACCTGGACCCAAACTCTATAGACTCATTTGCCCTGCTGGAAGATTCCTTCATAAAGGTGCATGCCGGGGCCATCAAGATGGCAACAAGGAAATCCGACGTCTTCAAAATCAAGCAAAGGGAGAACAGGATGCTGCAAGAATTTATATCTTGCTTGTAAATGGAATTAATGGAACTACCACCTGCCTTTGATGACTGGGCAGTACAGGCCTTCACTCAAGGTCTGAATGAGCGAAGCTCGGTGCCTGAAAAGCAGCTGAAAGAGAATCTAGTCAAATATCCTGCTGTGACCTGGTCGGACGTCCACAACCGATACCAATCAAAAATCAGGGTCGAAGATGACCAGCTGGGAGCCCCCTCGGGCTCAGTATACCCAAGCAGGCTTCTGGAAAAGGAACAAAAATCAAACAATGAAAGATATCAGTCGTACATCGAAGACCATAGAAATACCCCAAGGCACAACCCACTTTGAAACGATCGAAGGATAGACCGAGGACAGAATCCTCGGGGACTCATCAACAGAGCCAAATTCGATAGGTGCACAGGGCCATTGGAGGCACCTTACTTATCAGAATACAACTTCAACGTCGATGTGTGAGACATCGTGTTCGCCATCAGTAAAATCAAAGATGCCAGATGGCACAGGCCTATACAATCGGATCCTTCACAAAGGAATCATAACTTAATGTGTGAATTTCACAACACGCATGGCCACAAGAACGAGGATTGCCACCAGCTCCGAGAGGAAGTAGCCAGACTACTCAATAAGGGTCACCTCCGAGAATTCTTAAGCGACCGGGCCAAAAACCAATTTCGGGAAAGAGAGGCGGCAAAGAAGAACGAAACGGGTGAGCTGCAATATGTTATCCACATGATCTTGGGAGGCATCGGTGCTCCACAGGAACCCGTGATGAGAAGGAGAAAAATATCCATCACCAGAGAAAAGTGAAACCGGGGGTACATAATCGAAGTTGCCCTCACATATAGCGAAGAGGACACTGAGACCCTATCTCAACCTCACAATGACGCACTGGTAATCTGTTTACTCGTAAAAACATTTCAAATAAAATATGTGCTTGTGGATCCCGGTAGCTCAGCCAACATATCAGGTCAAGGTTAATAGAGCAGCTCGGACTGCTTGATCAAATCGTGCCCGCCACTCGAGTCTTTAACAGCTTCAACATGGCGAGTGAAACAACAAAAGGAGAAATCACCCTCATAGTTAACGTGGCCGGCACAACCCAAAATGTCGAATTCCATGTCATTGAATGAGACACGAGGCACAACGCCTTGTTCGGGAGGCCGTGGAAACACAGTACGAGAGCAGTATCATCCACCCTCCACCAAATGATGAAATTCCCGACAAAGGATGGGATTAAAACAATCTACGGGGAACAACACGTGGTGACGGAAATGTTCGCGGTGCACGATGTGGCACCGGCACCAATACCTTCACTCGCAAAAGAGCCAAATGGTAATCAAACGACATCTTAGGTTAATCCTGATTAAACAAAGCAGAGGATCGTACCGCGTCCTCATCACAAGCGACAGGGGCATATCGGACCTCGAAAATCGCCGGCACATCCCACACTAAGGTATAACCATCTCCCTTTTCATTTTATATTTCACACTAACCCTGGTGCAGGCGCCCGATCGAAGCAGTCGAAATGCTAACCCGACTCGAAGATCTTAAGGTCTTAAAGAATCCGTTGCACTCTTTTACTTCGGCCGAGTTTTTATCCCGAAAAGGGTTTTACCGGCAAGGTTTTTAACGAGGCTAGATCCACATGCTACCGAAGGAAGACTCAAAAAATATTCAAGGCTTCTTTTGCAATCAACCATGAACACTTGGGGGCATTACCCTGGAAGGCCATCCATCGGAAAAACCAAGAAGCGCCAAATAGGGTCCCAATAGGAAAATGATGTACAAATGGTCGAACGAACCGTGTGCGTATAGTCGGACCCCCAATGGAGAAAACATGTATACTTGTACCAAGTAATCGAAGAATACCTTTGGTCAAAGCATCTCACACTCCAAAAGAAACTCCGCATTTTCGCAAAAACGTTTCCTGTGTCAGAAACGTCCCCAACACTTGGGGACTGGCGTCGATAATTGAACATCTAAACGACCTCCGGGTCGGGACTCCAAACTCATATGCCCTCAACGAGGAAACATGAAAATCACGAAATGTCTCCAAGGCCGAAAGTGTCCGAACACTCGGGGAATGGCGTTAAAATCTCAAAAATCGCTAGACCTCAGGGTCGAAATCGCAAAAATTGTAAGCCCTCAATGAGGCAATACCAAGTCTACAAGTAACGGCTCTCGAGCCAGAATACCCTCGATTACTCGGGGACTGTCGCCAATTTCCATTCATTAAAAAACTCGAGGCCATAAGACCCCGAGCGGGCAGACTCAGTCTCGTAAGACCTACATAAGGTAGCAACAGTATCTGTAAGACCTCAAGCAAGGCATGAACTGCACTTGTACCAAGTGGCAATATCTGTAAGACCTCAAGCATGGCGTGAACCATACTTGTAACAAGTATCTAACAATTGTAATACCTCAAAGGCATGAAAATTTTGTAAGACCTTAATAAAGGAATAAACCCGATCTCAAAGTTAAGGCTATATATCGAACTTGTAAGACCCCTAAAAGGCATACCCTCGATACAGACGCCTAAACTACTTCACTCGGGATCAAAAATGGCTCCGGCTAAGTGTCGACTCCCCCTTTTTCTCGCGAAATCGGGTTTACGACATTTGGGAGGACAACTCGTTTCCCTTTTGGGATTTGTTTTTTTTTTGGAATTGGAGAGTTGCCACCTAATGATTAAAGTGCATTAGGACACTAGGAAGGGGTTTGAGTTTGAAGAACCAGAGTTTGGGTAAGGGCTAGAAATTATCTCGAGGGGAAGGTGTTAGGCACCCCTCAAGATCCACTAGTGTGGTTCCCGGCCATGTTATATTGTGACTTCACATAATCAAATAAACAATTAAGGGTTCGAATATACCACATTGCAAATAAGTTGAAAGACTATTGAAAGTAAGCAGGGAGAGTAGGAATTTATGAAAAAGATTTGAATAGTTTTACAAGAAGAGATGAAAGCAAACAAAGGGAGAGGGGTCCTAGGTTTATGATTAACATGGATCACATCAATGCAATATTCAGTAATTGCTCCTCGGAAAAGGGGCTACATGAGATATTAGCGCATCGGTCATCATCTCCATAGTCTACCCTTCCCACCCCGTAAAGGTTATTAAACGCGTGAGTTGGTCACGAATACTTATTGCGTGCTATTACCCGTCCCGTCCTTTAAGTCCTGGAGGGCATTTAGTACCACTATTCCAATGTGGTAAGGACTAGGCTGAACCCTTAGGTTTAAAGGCTAAAATGCTAAGCGACATACATAACAAATAGGACTGTACATAAGGGAACATACAAGGACAAAGAAAGGCTCACAGATCCCTCCACAAGTGAACACATAATTAGCACGTCTCAAACACATTAAAGGTCTCAAAGATAGGAGTTTTTCTTTTTACAAAAAGGAATAGGTAACATCAGTTGAGTTAGTGAAAAGAACCATTAAAGCATGGTTTTTTTTTAAAATGAAGTAGTGACATTAATTTAATGAGGTGCAGGACAAGTAAAATAGCACGATTTTGGGCAGAGGATGGTAACCCATTAGTTTGAAAACATAAGAAATGAGAAACTTAGTGAGAGTAAATAGATGCATCGTTTCAAAATCGTTTCCAGATAGAGCCGGATTTTAACAAAAACAAAGTGAACTTCAGAGAGTCAAAGCAGGAATGGGAACAACATAGTTCGAGATTAAAAGAGACTGGTTACTGGTAACAACATGATTAATCGATTCTTATCAGACCTAAAGTTTGCCTAGGCGTCCTACGCATTGTCTAATCATCTTAAAGAGTGAACATGCATATTTGATCCCTTTTTTTTAGTTTCAAAAAGAGGTACGCAAACGGTTAACCGTACTTGTATTATTAGGTTAAGCATGCTAATCAGACGTTTGACAATTGCAACTCAGGAAAGTACGACACCTTAAGTAACAGGATGTCTAATGCACATAGGAGTTCCTAAAAACATGATTTCTAAATGCCAATGAGAATGCAGTACTAATTATTCGCTTATTACAATTATTGCTCGTTATTAATTGATCATGGTTGCAAGATGAACATGATAACAGGCTGAATGTAAAGAACCTAAAGCAGGATCTCTAGTGAATGAGATGCATGTCCTATACAGGTTATCTATTGCGCAGATAAGTAAATAAAATCCTATAAGCACGTTTTCTACCCATTATTTAAGCTAAGCATGCATGACCCCCCCCANCCCCCCCCCCGTCCATATTCAATATTCAGCCCCCAATCGTTCGTTTACAAATTATTACAAACCCATAGTATTTGAATTACAATAATAAAGAACAAAAAATAAGAAGTTATTCTATAGGGAGCCTTCAATCAGGCTCATTCTTCCAACCTCACTCCTTTCGAGTTTCACGGCCTTTGCCATGGTCTGGGTGCGGCAAAGCTCCCTGGGGTCCCATTGGATCCCTAGCCAATACCAGCACCCAAACACTTAACAGAATGTAGGATAGGTGCAGTGTGGGGTTACCAGCCTTGTGTGTCAAAGTTCAGTGGGTACTCAGAGGCACCCAAAGCAATGCTCACACGAAGGGGGTAGAACCTATTTTCTAAGAGTAGTGTGAAGTGCAGGAAGGAGGGGAATGTTGATAATTTAAAGAGTTTGGAGGGTTGCACACAAGGATAATGGGCAAAGGGGACAAATAGATCACATAAACATCACCAAAGGATACAGAGACTTAATACAAACCTACTAAGCATGGGTACACAAAATCAAAAGAGTTTAAAGAGACTTTGAAATGGTCAGATTTAGACATAAAAGTGAATAATAACAGCATGTAGTCATAACAGGTGGGATTAGGAATAAGCAGTGGTCATGAGCATGCGAGTAAAAACAGGCAAAATAGGAATCAATCACACGCTGCACAGCAGAAGCATAGGTAGAAACAACTGGAATAGAACACACTGAAGTAATAATAACCACATTGGTTTGGAGCATGGAATTTAATCAGAACATACCAGTAATAAGAGAACAAGAGCAGAATGCAAAAGCCAAGTATAAGCACAAGATTAGCCTTAGCTTTTCAACTGGCTAATGATAGTCAGGAACAGGGAGCAACAACAGCACAAGAGAGAAAATGAGAGAAATAGCACGAGAGAGAGCAATGTGATTGATGTGTATATTTTTGTGATATGCAATGTATTCGTTGTTCTTCAAAAGAGAATGGGGGGGGGGGGGGTACTTATAGTACTGAATATGAGCAAACAAACAAGGTAGCAGTCCCTAATTAAGGAACTGGCATCAATCATAGTCCAATCAGTACATGGACTCCCCTTTAATTAAGGAGTCAGAGTTAAACGGTAATAAGCAATCATGATCATATAAGGAAACAGAATAGCATAAAGTATGCAATAGAGACTAGGTACATGATACTCTAATTAGGGAAATAGGTCAGGCAAATCAATCAGCATATTTGTGCACCCATATAGGGCAAAATACCATTTAATTCTGGAAAATAGTTTTCAGAATAATGAACGAGGTTGAAAACCTAGGAAACCAGTATTAATCGAGGAAAGTATCCCACAAATTAAGGAAGCAATTCGAAATCAGTAACAAACTATAAGGAATATATGCACAATCACAATATAAGGCAAGTATCAAAGTCTCAAAGAGGGTTTGTAAGAATCAGTATAAAATCACCATGTAAACACAGAGAAACCTTAAGCGAAGGACACAGAATGGTAGGGGGATGAAACACTAGCAACAAAATTAGAGCAAAGAGCACGGAACTCAGAGAAGAAACCAGAAGAACACACAAACGAGCAAATAATACAAACACAAACATATAAAGCTAGGGTTTCATCAGACTTAAGCAAATAGTACTGAGAATCACAAATTAGTACTCAAAAATCAAAAGTAAGGCGATTTTAAAAAAAAGGGATTCAGAAATCCTAGTTTCAAAAAGGGAACAAAAATGCTTAAAACTTAAGCCATCGTAAAGATCGAGTAGAGAGTAGTACAAAACATAAAGGCGTGAGTTAAAAAATCGTTAAAAATTCAGGGATTCAAGAGACATGGGTCGATATTAGGGTTTCATAAGAAACCGGTGAGAAGTAAGAGAAACCTGGCTGTGAAACTCAAGGATAATGGTGTTTATAGAACCATCGAACCAAAACTCGTCGGAGAAAGGCCGGAAACAAACTCGTGCAAAGCTTCAGTGACCTTCTTGTATGGTGGAGACTCATGGGTTCTCAGAGATGGAGGGAACTGGCAAGATAAGGCTTCAAGGCGGCTGGTGGTCGAAAGAGGTGAGGCTGGAGGTGGCTGGAGAGAGGGTGAAGGCCATCGGAGATGAACCAGAAGGTTCTAGAGAGAAGGAGGAGAAGAAGAGACAAAGAGAGAGAGACTAGTCTCGAAAAAATGAGGGGTCAAGGGGGGTAGATTAGAATTTAATTAAGGAAAGATGATTTGGGCCGTTGATCTTGTTTGATCAACGACTCAGATTAGTTCGGAGCTGGGTCGGGTTGGTTTAGATATTGGTCTGGGGCAGATTTGGTTGGGTATTGGGTCAATTGGGTCTAATTAAATCTAATAGGGGTGGGGTTAAATTGGGCTAAAATTGAAACAATAAAGGGCTGTGTTAAATAGCCAATTTCCCTCTTTTATTTTATATAAAAATAGTAAAAATAATTTTAAAAACAAATGAAAAGTACTGAACTAATTAATAACGTATAAATATTTATCTAAAAAAACTGGAAATGATTTTACAATTATAAAAAGATGTTAATTGTAATATAGGCTGTAGTTGCAATTTAACTTAGAAAATACCAAACAAATTTGTAAAAATATGCAAAAAATCACCTTAATTATATTTTGGTGTAAATATGAGAATGGAAATAAATTATTCACGAATATGATAATTTTGAGAGCAATTACTGGATTTTGTACTGCTAAAATAGACAATAAACTAATTTTAAAAATCTTAAAAATTAGAGAAAAATACCAAAACTCTTGGGCATGCTCATATATGCATGCACATGTTATTTTGAGTATAAAAATATATAAGGAAAAATTAGGTATCAACACCAACCACAAATGACTATTGTCATAAGGTTGTACCAGCCAAACTTACGCGACTCGGGGAC
The DNA here is from genome assembly GCF_001879085.1 of Nicotiana attenuata. NCBI lineage: Eukaryota > Viridiplantae > Streptophyta > Magnoliopsida > Solanales > Solanaceae > Nicotiana > Nicotiana attenuata. The sequence continues at coordinate 491,368 of NW_017670582.1, read as the reverse complement.
GGCTGCCCGTCGCTACAAAACCACAGGCCTTCAATTACTTTGAAAAGAAACGGTTAAACAGGCTACCCTCGACATAGGCAATAGAGCTTTGACCATGTCAGCTCAAAATCACGGGCTTCGAGATACACAGGCTCCGAGCCAAACCTCCCGAGGTGCTCGACCATCGCAAAATAACGGCTCATAATCGAGGTTCTTCCCGAACCGTCGATGAGTCAGGAAAAAATTATTTCAAAAAGTTCTTCACGAGGGAAAAATAAAGCCAATGAAAGGTCGCTTCGACCCAAGGCGTAAGAGCCATTATCGCCAGCCCGCATAAAAGGCTGCATCGGCCCAAGGCGTAAGAGCCATTGTCGCCAGCCCACACAATTCCGAAAACTAGAGGGTCGAATGAGCTCAAGTCGAAACCTGATTCAGAGGTTGAACCCAAACTAGTTAACTGAAAATGCCCCTAGGAAGAAGGTATTATATCTCAAACTCCAGCTTACGCTAAAAGGTCGCTTCGACCCAAGGCGTAACAGCCATTGTCGCCATCCCACATCTAAAAACTTGAGGGTCGAATGAGCTCGAGTCAAAACCCGACTCGGTGACTATACCCAAAATAGTTGGATAAAACATGTCTAAAAACAAAAGCATAAGAGCTCAAACTCCAGCTTATACTAAAGGCTCGCGCCGGCCGAGTACATAAAAACCTACGGGCCAGCCTGATGAGCCTCAGGGCCATATCGTAAATCTAAGGATTCCTATCGACTGAAAAAACCAGTTCACTTGGCCAAATTCGATCCATAAAGGGATACAGAAGAAGTAAAGCCATGAGGGTTTCTTTATACACATATACGAAAAAACGCAATCTCCATCTACAAACATGCTTTGAAAATGCTACATACAGATAGCAAAATCTACGGCCCCCTCCTAGGGGCTATGGCGCATCGGCCTCATCTTCGCTATTATCGGTGCCTAACAGAATTAACCCAGCATCACGCTCGTCCGCCCTCGCTCTCGCCAAATCTTCCGAGAGGACAAATCCTCTAGCGCGGACCTCTTCAAGAGTTTTCCTCTGAGACTTACAACGAGCATATTCCTTGATCCTGTCTTCATGATCCAGGGCCTTTCGCAACTCAGCTTGATCATCGGCAGCGTCCTTTAAATAGATCGCCATCTCCTGGTCAACCTTAGTTCATCTCATTAAAACTTTGGCCTAGGCATTAACGATCTCGGCCCTTACCTTCGAAAGCTTGAACTCGAGCTTCATAATTGCGTTGGCTTAAACCAAAGCATTGTCACAAGCTAAGCGGAGCTGGGCCTCAAAGGCGAGAACTTTAGATAGAGCACCCTTCTCCTCTGAAGCCTGAACCTCCGCCTGAGCTCTTAGCTCATCATGTTCATGCTTGGCTTGGCCAGCTTCATCCCGAAGGCGCTCTAGGGCCTCCGTCTTTTTCTGCAACTGAGATAAACCAAGTATTAGACTCAGAAGCTAGAAGGCGAAACACACATTCGCTTGGGAAAGAAAACTACATGCTCATTCATGTAACCCTCATAATTCAAGCTCCGGCTCACCTCATACCGCAAGTCTTCCAGCTCGACTTCCTTTTCATCGGAAAGGATCCTAGGGGATCTCTCCTCATCCAGAGCTTTCCACAGCCTGGCTTCACGACGAAGTAGTCCCGACTTAAGCCTGTCGAAGGCCTGCAAATGAAAATCCAATAAGGAAGGCAAGAAAAGAAACTCAAAAGGCCTATGTCGAAACTCACCACGAAGTGAAGCCGCTGGGCTTCCTCGAAATCTGAACGTGCATCTGTCAACCTAGCTCCCTCATCTCTGAAAGAGTCGACTTCGATCGAGGCACGTTCGCTCCGAATATGAGACCCTGGGTTTCTAGTATCCCTTGAAGCACTATCAACAGAAAAAGAAGGCGACGGCAATGGGGAAAACAACTTTCCAGAACATGGAACCACGGGCGCGACAGGCTCAGATGATGCTTCCGCTGTGGAGCACCGGTCCAGGTTCGCGTTGCTTTGAGCGCCATCGCCCTGTAAAGGCATCTCCTGCTTCTTGTTGTCGTTCTTCAACCCGGAGGCTAACGACCCTTCCCCCTCTCCAAAGGAGCGCGGCCTCGCCTTGGAAGGCTCTCTGATGCCTACAACATCAAGATTAACACGTAGGAAGGGAAAATGACTCTCCAAACGAAGGAAGAAAAAGGAAAAAATAGCACAACACACACCATGATGTTTTGCTCCCCATCTGTCCCAAGACAAAGCTCGACACTTGTGCTAATCCCAAGTCGATTTGGTTGCCAACTTCCGAACCCAATCTGGCAGATGGAGAACGTCTCCCGGTGCCCATGCAGCCACTGTAGAAAAATAGAAGAAGGCAGAGTTACGAAATCAGCCTTTGCCATAAACAAAATTCAGAAGGCACAAAATGTACCACTTTTGCGTATAGTTCCATTCCTCAGGGAATGGCATAAGCTCCACAGGGATAATGTCAGGGGTCTGGACTCGGACGAATCGACTCATCCACTCCTGATCTCCATCTTTATCATCATCAATAATGAAGGGCGTGGTCGACCGGCATCGCAAGATTAGCAGACCGCGATGGTGAAAGGGGCGGTACAGCCTGATAAGATGACTGAGCGTGAAGTCAAGCCCCACCTTCTCCACGAAAAGTCTCATTATCAACACTATCCACCAAAATGATGGATGGATCTGCGCCAACGTAACCCGATACTTATACAAAAATCAATCACAACCCTTTCAAGGGGGCCCAGTGTGAAGGGATACGTGTACACATTCAAAAATCCATCAGCACAATCTGTGATGGCCTCGTCCGGGGAAAATATCTGTAACACTACTCCTCGCCCCATCCGCAGTCTTTTCTCACTAACCCAAGATGCTCTTCTCCTATCAAAAAAGTAATCTCCATGTACGCTCTCGTTGGTCATGAATACCGGAAGCAGAACTCCCCCTTCTTTGCCAGACAGACCCCGACGTGGCGGTCAGGGCAATGGCAAAATCAGAGAACTGGAGCAGGAATTTTGTGCAAGCGCGTTAGTACTGAAGTGATAAAAGGCTTAGCGTTGAAGAAGAAGGGTAACTACCTAAAATGGTGGGGTCTCCAAAGAAGCAGAAGCGACCCTATATATGGAAAAACCGGCAACGATCCACCTGCCAAAAATGTCAACGTAATCATCGCCAGTCCCGAGGTGGTACTCGACCCCTAGGACCTCCATAAAAAAGAATTTATAATCTATGAAGCCAACGGCATCACCACAAGTCCCGAGGTGGTACTCGACCTCGAAGACCTCCATCAAAGGAAAGTTAGGCTCCAGGAAGCCAACGACATCATTACAAGTCCCAAAGTGGTACCCGACCTCGAGGACCTCTATAAAAAAGAAGTTAGGCTCTAAGGAGCCAATGGCATTGTTGCAAGTCCCGAGGTGGTAACCGACCTCGAGGACCTCCATCGAAAAGAAGTTAGTCTCTAAGGAACCAACAGCATCGCTGCAAGTCCCGAGGTGGTACCCGACCTCGAGGACTTCTATCAAAAAGAAGTTATGCTCCAGGAAGCTGATAACACCATTACAAGCCTCGAGGTGGTACCCGACATCGAAGACTTCTGTCAAAAAGGAGTTAGGCTCCAAGGAAATAATCATTTAAGCTCCACCCACATGGGCTTGATCACGGGGTACCGCCTGAATTGGGGTAAAACCTCGTTCATGATCTACCTACAACACCTTAAGTCTATTTACGATAAGTTCAAAACAAACTTCCAGATGGCCCGAGTTTGAGCAAACCCCACTCGGGGACTGTTCTCGAAAGTCCAAAGATAGCCTCTATTCTCGGGCTCCCAAGCAAACTTCCCCTCGAAATTTACCGTGAGGTCTAAATAATAAATCGCGACTTAAGGCTCAAAGCAGTATTCTCCTTCAACTCGAAGTAAGGGCCCCGACGACCCGAATTTATTGGCCTAATCCACGCTCGATCCAACGGACTGCAAAGGGTTTCGCAAGAAGCCGTATCAGTCAATCAAAGGTCAGAAAAAATACTCGTATCTGGGTTCTATATTTGTAGTAGCCGATAGAGTCATGCATTCAGAGTCTCCATAAACGTAAATGAAAGGGAATATAGCAAACTTTGAAGACAAAATTGAGGAAACATCTTTATATTCGTAAAAATTTTATTAGAAAAGCCCACGAAGGGTCCTTACACTTAAACAAAGTAGCGAAAAGATACACATATAGCAAAAGCCTAGAGCCTAGCATACTCTCAAAGGCGCATCCTCGGCAACAGCGGTGTATAGTCTGAACGCTCTCCCGAGCAGTGGTGTAGAGTCCAAACGTCCTCCTAAGTCGGAAGAAGTTGGCCCCCCTATCTCATCACCTCGAACCGATAACGACATCAGTAGCAATTGTAACAACAAGAACAACAGCGATAAGATAGTATAATCTCGCTCGGCAAGCGAAAGCCCAGGCAAAAGGCCATGGCATGGCTGATGAGAACACCGCCATATAACGTTTAGGCCATAGGCCCCAGACATGGTGGATAGCAATGGAGGAGGATAGTGAGAAGAAAGGGATGGAAAGATGTTGAAAGGCACTTGGATAAAAAGATAATACCGGAAGGCCCCCATTTATAGAGGGTGATCGTATGGCCAGCAATGCCATCAATAACTTTGAAAGACGGATCGATGGGCGCAATCAATGCATTATTGAAAATCGAGTCCACGGTGATACTGTTGCTTTGATGAATGGGAATCAGCAGCGCATTAAATGGCACTAAGAAGACAAGTCCATGGGATGTCCCGGTTATTGTGAAGGCTTACGTCATAAGTTGATATCATCGGTATGATGTCATCACGCGAAGTCCGTAGAGTTGGATGTCAAAATCATTTCTTACCGCTCCCCTCTAAGAAACGCAGGGACTATCTGTATACGGTGAAATCGGAGGGTCCAATTCCTCGCCATCGAAGCACCTTAGAAGATCATCTCGAAGCCTCAAGGCTCCAAGGCTATGGTCGAGTTTCCTCCCTCGAGGTTCCTCGACGCCCGACCTTGGGACAATGATGACCACGACTATGATAGAAATGGGAGGTTCCCAAGGTACAGAGCTAGGACTGACAGAGCCTAGTGGACTACCCTAACCCTAAATCAGGGTGTCATGTCTAGTTGTCCCATCTCCGCTTCTTTTTCATTAATGCATTTTGTACTATGTTGAGATTCCCCTCTTATATAAAGGGGATCCTTATCATTTTATAAACCTCTGTTGCTTCAGTTACTCCACACGAATATACAAGAAGATTCTCTCTGCTTTCTAACATACTCTCTTGATATTACTGCTTTCATTTATTATCTTCATCATTGTTCGCCATTTATTGTTTATCATTGGCCATAAAGAGCCTTCGTTGATTTTATTATAACTATTAGTCGTACTTCGACCACCTTCGATAGCTCACTATCGAGCTCTAGGGTCGACCTTGGGGCCCCCGAATCGATAATATCGAGGCCCCGATTGTTAACCTATCAGTTTGATTATCACCCTACTCGTATCTCTTATTTCATTTCTAAGTCTCACACACATAGCATCAACTGCTTAACAGCTAGCATAAAAATAGATCACGTATTTTTAGAGTCATATAATCAAATTTAATTGTTATTACCATTTTCACGGTAAACAGATTAAGGGGATGCCTTCACTATTGACCATTTGATCAGAATATATAGTCCCCGACTTTTTTATGGGGGTCTGATTAAGCTCCATTGCCGGGACTCGAGGGCCCTCTTTGCTTTTACCAACGAGGCTAGGAATGGGGTGTGAAAGAGCTGTTTTGTCCAAGTTAAGTCTTCGGACTTGATCCCCGTAGAGAGGATGCCGTTCCCCGAAAGGTGGAACGTGAAGCGTAAGTAGATGTACCTGGGTAACTGCCCATTCCTTTCATACGAATTCATTCCCTCATGAATTGACTTCTTCTACTAACACAGCTGTCGCGGTACCCCGATACAGTTAGGAATCTTCCAACCTGGGTAGCTAAACTAGACTCGATTTGCCCATATGTCGAGCACGTGTGGCTGGATTTATCCAGGGCGATGGGAAGCCAATGATCACGGTGAGACTTCATTCTCTACTATAGCTTTGATTCTACAAAAACTACTACAGATCGCATTCACATTCCTTGTGCTTATTTTTTATTTGCATGGGGCATTGATTTGGCCGCCGAGGTTGAGAGGGTGAAGACCCTAGAGGAAGAGCTTGCTTCCTTCTGAAAACAAGTCAAGCAGTGATTCAGGGGATTATGAAGAAGGAGGCGCAGTCCCTGAAGGGTAAGAGGCCGTTGGGAACCCGGAGGTTTTGTTGGAAGCGCACTTTTTGAGGGGGCCGTCGAAGGCGTAGCTCCGGTTATAGACTAGGGTCTTTTTTGCTTTCTGCTTTTGTAAGGGCTCCAGATGTGGGCTTTTGTGAGTTTTATATGTGTTTCGAATTTTTACCCTTTTTTCCATTTTCCCTTCAAATGACATGCGACATTCTTTTGGAAATTGACCCCGTGTTGTGAATCTCCAGCTTAGAGCCTTAGGTTCCCGCTACCGTCGAGCGATTCGTAATGGTCGAGAGTCGACTATTTGGGGCATGAGCCCCGAGCCTTGTTTCGACTTGCTTTTACCAACTTCTAAGATTTCTTGGGTTTATCGACCCGTAAGTCTGTTGCATCGGTCCCAAGGTTGCTTGCGCGGATTTTTTGGATTCTCATGAGTCGGGTCGGTGTGACCTTCGATACAAGCGGGTGCTTGGGCTTTCGCGCTTTTTTTCTTCAGGCCTTTATTAGCCAGCTGTTTCGCGCTTTATTCTTCGAGTCCAACTTCGACTTGGATTCCTTAATCCTTGGGTTTTTGAATTTGAAGTTGGCCCATAGGCTCTTTACGCATTAGGTCGGTAGACTATTTAATGTAAGCTGGCTTCTTAAGCCCTTAGCTTATTTGGGCATATTCATTTAACTGTTTAGGGTTCAGTTTCTGAGTCGAGTTTCGATTCGAGCTTGTTGACCCTCGTGTTTTTTAATTTGATCTAGGCCTCAGGCTCTTACACGTTGGGGTCGGTACGACCTCGAATAAGGGCTGGTGATAGTGGCTCTTACGCATTAGGGTCGGTACGACCTCTTATATAGGCTTTATTTTTCCCTCGTTAAGGACTTTTTGAAGTTGTGTTTGCCTGACTCTTCGACGGTTTGATAAAAACCTCGATTGTGAGTAGTTATGCGGCGATATGCGATTACCTCGAAAGGTTTTGCTCGAAGGCTGAGTGTTTCGAAGACCTTAGTTTGGAGCAGACGTGGTCGAAGTTGTTTTGCCTATGCCGAGGGTATCATGTTTAAACTAGTTCTTTTTGATGTTTTTTCGAAGTAATTAAAGGCCTGTGATTTTGTACCGATGGTCGGGCGTCACTGAGTCACGTTAGTTTGGCCGGAGCTTTATGACTGTGGTCATTTGTGTTTGACCGTAGCCTTTTTGATTCCTAAGTGAAGTAGTTTTTGGCGTCTACATCGAGGGTATGCCTTTTTAGGGGTCTTAGAAGATCGAATGTATAGTCTTAACTTTATGGTCGGGGTAGTGCCTTTTTGTAAGGTCTTACAATTTTAGTTACTTGTTACAGGTATAGTTCATGCCTTTCTTGAGGTCTTACAGTTTTTGTTACTTGGTACAAGTATGGGTCATGCCTTGCTTGAGGTCTTACAGTTTTTGTTACTTGGTACAACTATGGTTCATGCCTTGCTTGAGGTCTTACAGATTTTTATAAGCCAATGGGTCGGCAGTCGACAGCAGTCGACGCCAGTCCCCAAGTGTTTGGGGCGTTTCTTGGATCTTGGAGCCATTTCAGTAAAACTTCATGTTGCCTTATTGAGGGTTTACGAATTCGAAACTCTTGACCCGGAGGTCATACGACTTTGAATTTTTTGACGCTAGTCCCCGAGTGTTCGGGACGTTTTTGGCTATGGAGCCATCTCTGTAAAACTTGATATTGCCTTATTGAGGGCTTACGAGTTCGAAACACTTGACCCGGAGGTCATACGACTTTGAATTAATTGACTTCAGTCCTCGAGTGTTCGGGATGTTTTTAGCTCTGGAGTCATTTCTGTAAAACTTGATGTTTCCTTATCAAGGGCTTACAAGTTCAAAATTCTTGACTCGGAGGTCATATGACTTTGAATTTTTTGACGTCAGTCCCTGACTGTTCGAGACGTTATTGGCTCGTTGTTTTTGTAAAACTTCTTCGAATCGTGGAATGCCTTTGTCGGAGAGGAATGTATTCTTTTTCTACATGGTACAAGTATACATGCTTTTGCTGTCAGGGGTTCGATTACTTTATATGGACACGGTTCGTTTGACTGTTTGGCCTGGTACTTCATTTTCCTATTGAGACCCCATTTGGCACATGTTGACTTCTCCAAGGTGGTGGTCTTCAGGGGTGATGCCCTCTTGTATTCGGGTTGATTGAAGAGAAGCCTTGAATACTTGTTGAGTCTTCCTTAGGTAGCATACGGGTGTTGCCTTGTTAAAAACCTTACCGGTAAAACCGTGTTGGGATGAAAACTCGGTCGAAGGAAAAGAGTGCGACTCATACTTTTGAAACCTAAGGCCTTCATGCTATTGGCAGTAATAGCGTTTGAGCATTGATACATTCCAATTGCTCGGGAGCTGCTCGTCTTCCTTGGTGCCGAGATTGTACGACCCTTTGCCAACTACCCCGAGGACGCACTACGGTCCTTCCCAGTTTTGACCTAGCTTTCCTTCATTGGGGTTTCGAGTGTTCAATGTGACTCTTATTAGGACTAGGTCCCCGATTTCAAAATGTCAGAGATTCGCTCTTCTGTTGTAGTATCTTCCGATTCTCTATTTTTGTGTGGCAATCCAGACCATCGAGCTTCTCGCTTTTCATCCAGTAGTTCGAGAGCAGCAGTCATGGCCTCGTTGTTTGAGCTCTTGGTGGCCTGTTGGAATTTGGCGGTTGGTTCTCAAACCTCAAAAGGTATCAAAGCCTCTTCTCCATTTACAAGAGAGAAAGGTGTTTCCCCCGTGCTTGATTTTGGAGTTGTGTGATAGGCCCATAGTACTTCGGGTAATATTTTTGTCCATCTTCCCTTTGCACTTTCCAGCTTCTTTTATAGATTTTGAATGATGGTTTTGTTCATAGACTCGGGTTGGCTGTTTGCGCACGAGTTATAGGGCGTCGACGGCATTCTTTTGATCATGTGATCCTCGAGAAACTGGGTCACTTTGCTTTCGATGAATTGCTTCCCGTTATCGCATGCTATCTCGGATGGAATTCCAAACCGGCATTTGATATGGTCACAGATGAAGTTAATGACTTCTCTTTCTCTTATCTTTTCGAAGTCCTGTGCTTCAACCCACTTTGATAAGTAGTCAGTCATAAATAAAATAAATCTAGCTTTACCTGGCACCGTCAGTAGAGGTCCGGCGATGTCCATCCCCCATTTTATTAACGGCCATGGTGACAAGACTGAATCTAGCAGTTCATCAGGTTGGTGAATCATTGAGGCAAATTTCTGGCATTTGTCCCATTTGCAGACAAATTCTTTGGTGTCCTTCTCCATGTTGTCCCAATAATAGCCTGCTCTGATTATTTTTTCGAATTAAGGAATCAGCACCGGAGTGATTTCTGCAGGTGCCCTGGTGGATTTCTCGGAGCACATAATCCGTGTCCCCTGGTCCTAGACATACTGCTAGGAGGCACTCAAAAGTTCTTCTGTAAAGGGTTTTATTTTTGTCGAGCAAAAAAAGGCGTCTTTGGTTCGTAGCGCGCTTGATTCTTTTGGGTCTGCTGGTAGCTTTCCACTTTCTGGATAATCGATATATTTGTTTCTCCAATCCCATGTCAGGCTAGTGGAGTTGATTTCTGTGTGACCTTCTTCCATTACTGATTTAGTTAATTGAACAACAGCCTCGGGGAGTATGTCATCTTCCTCGACAGACGATCCTAGGTTTGCGAGGGCATCGGCTTCGCTATTCTCTTCTCGAGGTATGTGAACCAGAGTTCATTCCTTGAAGAGGTGCAATGTGACTTGCATTTTGTCTAGGTATCTTTGCATCCTGTCTTCTCAAACCTCGAAGCTCTCATTTACATGATTTACAACCAGGAGGGAATCACATTTTGCTTCGATGACCTCGGCTCCTAGACCTTTAGAAAATTCCCGACCTGCAATCATAGCCTCATACTCGGCTTCATTATTAGTTAACTTTGTAGTTTTTATAGATTATCCAGTTATGCCGCCCGTAGGTGGTCTTAAGACTATGTCGAGCCCGGACCCTCTTACATTCGTGGCTCCGTAAGTGAACAGGGTCCATATCCCAGAAGATGTGCCCATTTTAAGCAAAACTTCTTTCTAGACCTCGGGTACGAGGGAGGGAGTGAAGTCGGCTACGAAGTCTGCTATAATTTGAGACATGATAGCCGTTGGGGGCTCATACTCGATATCGTATCCCCCGAGTTTGATGTCCCATTTGGCCAGTCGGCCTAATAATATGGGCTTATGTAATATGCTCTGAAGGGGGTATGTTGTTAAAATACAAATACGATGGCATTGGAAGTAAGGTTTCAATTTTCGAGACGCGCTTATTAATGCAGAGATAACTTTTCCAGGTGTGGATACCTTGTTTCGGCATCGCCTAGGGTCTGACATACATAATAAACAGGGAATTGCGTACCTTGTTCTTCTTAAACCAGCACACCACTTACCGTTATCTCGGATACGGCCAGAAATAGATACAACGTCTCATCTTCTTTCGGGGTGTGGAGTAAAGGCGGGCTCGTTAGGTATCACTTCAACTCTTCTAATGCGCGTTGGCACTCCAGCATCCATTCAATGTTGTTTTTCTTCTTTAGTAAGGAGAAGAATAGGTGACTCCTATCCGACGATGTCGAAATGAATCGTCTCAAGGCTGCTATCCGCCCGGTCAGCCGTTGCACGGCTTTTACGTTGTTTACCACCATAATTTCCTTGATGGCTTTGATTTTGTCGGGGTTGATCTCGATCCCTCTGTTTGATACCATGAAACCTAAGAATTTGCCCGATCCTACCCCGAAGGCGCATTTCTCGGGATTGAGTTTCATATTGTAACTTCTGAGGATGTCGAACGTTTCCTGCAACTGAGTCAAATGGTCCTCTGCGCACATGGACTTAACTAGCATATCGTCAATATAGAATTCCATGGTTTTGCCTATTTGATGCTCGAACATCTTACTAACTAGGCGTTGGTTTGTGGGCCCTGCATTTTTCAGCCCAAAGGGCATTACATTGTAACAATACGTGTTGTACTTTGTGATAAAAGAAGTTTTCTCTCGATCCTCGGGATTCATCTGTATTTGATTATACCCCAAATAGGCATCGAGAAAAGTGAGGAATTCATGGTGGGCCGTGGCATCGATCAAACGATTGATGTTGGGCAACGGGAACGAGTCCTTGGGGCATGCCCTATTTAGATCGTTGTAATCTACGCACATTCATAGTTTATTCCCCTTTTGAGAACTACCACAACATTGGCCAACCATTCGGGATATTTAACTTACCTAATAGACCCTATCTTGAGGAGTTTCATTACCTCATCTTTGATGAATGCATGCTTTACCATGGACCGGGGTCTCTTTTTTTGCTTCACCGGTTTGTATCTGGGGTCGACACTTAGTCGATGGGTGGTTATTTCCGGTGGGATCCCTGGCATGTTTAAATGTGACCAAGTGAAGCAATCAATGTTGTTAATAAGAAATTGAATGAGTTTTCTCCTGAGTTCAGGGTCAATCCCGTCCACAGGTATACCTTACGACCCGGGAGATGCTTGATCAATATGGCTTGCTCTAGTTCTTCAATAGTCGACTTTGTTGCATCCGATTCTTCAGGGGCAATGAAGGTTATGGGAGCGAGGAAATCTTCTTCGTCATCCTCGGGGGTACGTTGTGTTTCCAGCTCTTCCGAGGTGGAGAGTACAGAATTTGGTACCTCATCATGGACCGCGAACATTTCTTTCGCCACATACTGCTCTCCATATACTGTCTTTATTCTGTTCTTTGTAGGAAACTTCATCATTTTTTGCAGGGTCGATGGCACTGCCTTCGTATTATGTATCCATGGCCTACCGAGCAAGGCATTTTACCTCGCATCTCCTTTAATGACGTGGAATCCGGTATCCTAAACTGCATCGGATATGCTGACTGGGAGGGTGATCTCTCATTTTGTTGCTTCGATGGCCATATTGAATCTGCTGAGGATTTTGGAGGTAGGTATGACCTGGTTATGTAATCCGAGTTGTTCTACCACCGTTGATTTTATTACGTTGGCCAAGCTACGTGGATCCACGAGTACACGTTTGATTTGAATGTTATTTAAGAGAAACGATATTACCAATGCATCGTTGTGTGGATGAGACAGAGTCTCTAAGTCTTCCTCTCTAAATGCGAGGATCTCCTCAGATACGCAACCCTGGGTTTGCCCTTGCGTTGCCGCGGAAACCTTTATTCGCTTGATCACGGGTCCCTAGGGAACGTCGGTCCCTCCTATAATCATATGGATGGCGTGCTGAGGTTTTTCCGCTTCACTCTCCTAGTTTGCCTTTGTTTCTTCCCGGGTGAGGTTCTCTCGAACATCTTGTTGATTTTCTCGGCGTATATTCCTGTTGTTGTGGGAACCTACGCCGATGCGTTGGGTGTGGTGTTAGACTATATCACAGGAATCGGTTCTTGTGCAACCTCCGGGTTTTGTGTTGGCGTACCATTGCCTGGAGCAGCCTCACCATACTCTCTATGGTCTTCGGGACCGTCGTCGTTTTCGTATGCGTTTACTGAGTTAGACATTTTGACTTGAAATCAAAGATCTTGGACAAGAAAAAGTGTGAAAGATAACTTGCTTTATGTAGTGAACCAGCAAGAAAATAATCACTATTATTTTTAGCCCCACGGTGGGCGCCAAACTGTTTACCTTGAAAATGGTAATAACAATTAGATTTGATTTTGTGGTTCTAAAAATATGTGTTCTATTTTTATGCTAGTTTTTAGGCAATAGATGTTAAGTGACAAGGTTAGATAATAAGAAAAGAGCTTTTAGATAGCTTGGAAACAAAATCGAACACTTGAAAATCGGGGTCTCGAGCTAGCGCGTGCAGGGCCTCGAGGTCGAGTCGGGTGCCCGATTTTGGGCGTTCGATAGAGAATCAATAGTTATGAGAGTTGTGATTGCGGCTCTTTATGACCAATAATTGTCTATAGATGATGAACTATTAATTAAATATAATAAATCTAAGTAAAGCAATAAATGTGAGCAATAGAACAAAATAGAGAGTATATTTGAGTTAGATAGCAGAAAGAATGTTCTTGTATTGAATATGGTTTTTTTTTTAGGAAATGATAGGGGCCTCTCTTATACATGAGGGAAAATCCCCATATAACACATGCATAATTATTACATAAGTAGCCGGTACAATCACCCAATAAGCCTGGCGCAGGATGCCACTGTCCGTGCAGGCGTTGTCAGAACAAAATACTGCTCCTAGGGAACTTCCCGCTTACTTGTGATAACCACCGGTTCTTTCTACCCCGATATCGGGAATGAAGAGACCTCGAAGACATCAAACCTCGAGTTGTTACCTTGGCCCCTCGGGGTGAAATTGCGCAATGTCTCATTGATCGTGAAATCCGTCATTCCGATTTTAGCTGCATACAAAATATGAATATTCTCATAAAAAAGATTCAAGTGTTGAAAAAAATACTACACACTTAGATATACAATAAAAAGCATGGAAATGAAGAAATTAACATAGATGAATTAGAAATTCTCAACCAAAAGCTTCAAATCTTCATGACCCAAGTGCGTGTGCAAGAACCCTTGGTCCAAAACTTGTGTTCTCTAGTCAAGAGATTACAAATTAGGCAAAAGATCATATACAAATGATCTAGTTCGGGTATTTAATGGCTTGGGGCCAAAAAATGTTAAATTACAAAAGTACCCAGAACTGAAGCACGATTTTTGCATTTGTGAAGCAATGTTCGCATTTGCGAACAATGGCTTTCCTGTTTACTATTGCATTTGCAATAAAGACTTCACATTTGCGAAGCTTGACTTTCTGGTTTGACTTCGGATTTGCGAATTCCTTTTTCACTGTATACGGCAGAATCGGAGGTTTCGATTTCCCGTCATTAAGGTGTTTCGGACGATTACCTCGACGCCTCAAGGCTGCAAAGAAGTGCTCGAGTCTTCTTCCTCGGATTTCATCAACATCCAGCCCGAAGAGAATATTAGTCGAGGCTAGAGTAAAAATGGGAGTTCCCAAGATGCGGCTAAGCCTGACAAAGCCTAGCCGGCTACTCTGAACCCTAATCGGGGTGTCACATCTAGCCGTCTCATCTCCATACCTTTACAACTAATGTATGTCTTACCATATAAGGTTCCCCTCTCTCTATAAAAAGGGGATCTTTACTATTTTATAGGGGGGCTGATGTTGCTGCAACTGCTCTACATGAAGTATATGATAACTCTCTCTCTCTCTCTCTCTCTCTCTCTCTCTCTCTCTTTTCTCTCTAATACACTCCCTCGATGTTATTGCTCCTACTTGGTATCTTCATACATGTTCTTCATTTATTGCTTATCATTGGCCATTAAGAGCCTCCTTTAAAATTATTGCATCTGTTAGCCCTTCCCCGACTGCCGCTAATAGCTCGAGCCCGAGCTCGGGAATCGACCTCGAGGCCCTAAATCGACTAGCTCGAGGCCTAGAATGGCTATCTTTCAATTCGATTACGACTCCACTTTAGCTTGCATCTCGTCCTTAGACTTCATATACATAGCATCAACTGCTCTACAACTAGTACAAAAATAGATCACGTATATTTAGAGTCCCATCAACAAAATTAATTGTTATTATCATTTTCATGGGAAACACTTTGGCGCCCACCGTGGGGCTAAAAATAATAGTGATTGTTTTCTTGCTAGTGTCGTTACACAATGCAAGTTATCTTTCACACTTTTTCTTGTCCAAGATCTTCGATTTCAGGTCAAAATGTCTGGCTTAGTGAACAGAGTTGAGAACAACAACCTCGAAAATCACGGAGAAAATGGTGTGGCTGTTCCAATTGTGGGCACACCGGCATAGAACCCCGATAACGCACCTGTACCGATTCCAGCGGAAGCGGGTTCGCAAGACGCATAGCAGGTCGACGAAACCTCATACACCGACAGGAGCATACAACAAGACGACCAATAGGAAGCCCAAAAAACCCTAGCTCGGGAAGAACAGGAAGTTAGCCTTCATGTTATTTTTGAAATGTTGCAGGCACAACGGCTGGCTATCGCTCAGCTGCAAAGCCACCCAAAAACTCCCAGTACCGTAGCACCAAGAAGAACTCTCCCGGTCGAACAGGTACTGGAGAGATTGAGAAATAATGGTTCGATAGCCGACCCTGCTACGGTGTATTATGCGACCGTAGAATAGGTATGCGGGCTGCATTTTGGTCGCATACCCGGGCAAAATGTTCAAGTCTTGAGGGCCATTTTTGCAGTCCCTTTTGTGGGCTGCATATCTGTTATGCGGTCGCATATGCGATCGTAGATTGAGTCGGGGCTCCTACTTTCCAACTTATAAAACCCGACCCCGTCTCATTAAAAACAGTCCATTAGACCATATTGCGCCATTTTCCGCTACATTTAGAGTGAGAGAAAGAGTTCTAGAGAGATTAAGTGATCCTCGCCAAGTCCCCATTCAACCCTTGCCCAAATCATTGAAGATTATCAAGTAAAGTTACTAAGCCTTCATTCTAAGAGGTAAGAACTTGTGCCCAAAACGTTGATTTCGAAATTCATATTAAAATAAGTAATTAACACGTGGGTTCATGGGTATAAGGATTGATTATCTTACATGCATAAATGATAAAAAAAAAAGTATGGGGAGATTTGTGAGCTAAAAATGTAACAAATGGGGCTGTAGAATAATAGAATCTTTCACACAAAGGTCCAAAAAAATCATAATGCACACATAGTGCATGATAATATACTCAAATAAACTAGAATCTTGATCATCTCTCTAGTTTTTTGTTCAACTTGTTATAGACATGTGATTTTGACCCTCCCCAAGATTTTACATATTTTAGCATTTAAATAATTAGTTTAGGTCTAATATAGTTATTTCAACTAACTTTGACTCTTTTACTTAATTTCGTCTCAAAATGAAAATTACAAAAAAAATATTTTATTTCATGTACCTTTCATAAAATTATAAAAAAAACAAAAGTAGTACCTTATTTTTATCCTTATATAATCTTAAAAATACAAAAAAATAAATATAATTTCATGTTTTAATATAGTTTAGTTTAATTAATTAGAATTAGTTTTGCATAATGTAGTATAGTTATCCTATATTAAAGGAATTTAGCAATGGTTTTGAACAATAATTTTTGGGTCTTTGGACCCAATTCGGACTTGGCCCAAACAAGACAGGTCCAATACCCATTAAATCCAATACCCTAAAAAACCCTACTTACTCACCTTTAATAAATATTTTTTGATGAGACACACCCTAGACCCTAGAGTACATCCGCCATTTCCATCAAGCAAAGACCCCCT